>NC_082387.1:5200397-5344833 GCF_031168955.1 Gadus macrocephalus | reverse complement strand
CGTAATGCCCTCAAATGTTGCTTGTGTTACAGACTGAGAGAGAATTCCAGCATATTTCAGCAAGACTCAGACGGACAAAAACCATCATTGTAAGTTATCATTATATGGCTGGATCAATATTATATAAATGTTAAATAAGCTGTTGTCATAATGTACCTGATTTACTGGGATTACATTCTAAATTATAAAAAAATGTTTTTTAGATGAAAGACAGATGTGTGGAAGATTCTGATCCGTACGATAGTACATCAGCTAGTGAAGAAGAGTATGTGCCAGAATCCACAGCAGAAGAGGACAGTGATGCTAGCCTTTCTCTTAAACAAACACCCCGCAAGTCTCTTGATTGGTTACCAAGTGAATGTAGTCCAATTTTATGTGATAGTTCAACAACCAATGTGGACATCAACAGTACAGACTGTCAAATCGCAGAAGAGCAACCCTCCTCAAGTCAGGGACCCAATGACGTTGTGGTTGTTGATGCATTCGACAAGAACGATGGCAAGAGGGTCTACAACAAGAGGCAGCATTGTATGTATTGCAGCAAGCCATACGCCAACATTTCAAGGCACCTTGAAAGTGCGCACAGTAACCAAATGGATGTGGCAAAAGCCCTTTGTTTTCCTAAGGGATCAAAGGAAAGAAAAATTCAACTAGATTATCTTCGTAAAAAAGGCAACTATGCTCATAATGCCACTGTACTAGAGACGGGCAAGGGGCAACTAGTCCCATGTAAACGACCACCAAAGCAAGCACAGGGAGTAGATTTTATGCACTGTGCATTCTGCCAAGGGCTGTTCTCTCGAAAGACTCTGTGGCGACACATTCGGATTTGCAAACTAAAGCCTGCAACACACACCCCCAAACCTGGTCAAAACCGCGTTCAGGCTTTATGTACATACACTGGGCCTGTGCCTAAACATATGAGCAAGCGACTTTGGAAAGTTGTGTGTATGATGAATCCAGATTCGGTCACCGCCATAGTAAAAAGTGACAAGGTCATTATGGAGGTTGGGCAGCACACGCTCAGTAAGGGTGGATTGACAGCAAAAAACGAACAGTGTGTCCGAGAAAAAATGCGTGAACTGGGACGACTGGTTGGCAATGCCAGGAAAGTTACGCAGTTAAATAAACTGGAGGATTTCATCAACCCTAAAAATTACCTTCAGATGATCAAAGCTGTCAAAATGACCTGTGGCTATGATAGTGAAACCAACACATTTGCCATTCCATCACTGGCAACCAAACTGGGAAATGCTTTAGTAAAAGTCAGCAAGCTCTTGAAAGCTCAGGGTCTAATATCCAATAACCAAGAGCTTGTGAAGCATGCTACTGAATTCCAAGACGTGCACAATGAGAAATGGAATGCACTCATTTCGGCAACAGCACTGAGGAACCTCGCTGAAGCAAAATGGAATGCACCCACTCTAATGCCATTCACAGAGGATGTTCAAAAACTGCACCAGTTTCTTGATAAAATGCAAGGGGTGTACAGCAGTGCACTGTCAGAGAGCCCTTCTCCAAAGACCTGGACAGACCTTGCAAAGGTATGTTTGACGCAGACCATCCTGTTCAACAGACGCAGGGAAGGAGAGGTTGCAAGCATGTCCCTGGATGTATTTTTGACAAGGGACAGAACTGATCCCCATCAGGATTTGGACTGGGCCTTGTCTGAGGTTGAAAAAAAGCTTTGCAGACATTTCACACGAATTGTCACCAGAGGAAAACGAGGTAGACCGGTGCCAATTCTGCTAACCCCCAAAATGCTCTGTGCACTGGAGCTTCTTGTTGATCAGAGAATTGCTTGCGGGGTCCTTAAGGGCAACATTTATATGTTTGCAAGACCGGAAGCGATGTCACACTTGCGTGGCTCAGATTGCATGCGTGTTATGGCAGCAGCATGTGAGGCAAAGTGCCCGAAGGCGCTGACTTCAACTAAACTACGGAAGCATGCTGCGACACTTTCTACAGTCCTAAACCTGACCGATACCGAGATGGACCAACTGGCAAACTTTCTTGGTCATGATATTCGGATCCATCGTGAGTTCTATAGACTCCCAGACAAGACACTGCAACTTGCAAAGATCAGTAAAGTCCTGATGGCTCTTGAGCAAGGAAGTTTGTCGGATTTCCATGGAAAGAACCTCGATGAAATTGAAATAGATCCAGATGGTATGTTTGATTTTATATTTGCCTTTTGTCGTATGTTTTCATTATTGGTTTGGACATATTTATTAGCTTGTTCCGTTTCCTACAGAAGAAGTTCTGGGTAGGGGTGAGGAGGATTTGTGCAGAGAGGAAGAAAACCGTTCATGAACTCTTCAGGGTATGTGCCAAAAAGAGTTGTCCTTAGTCTGTCTTTATTGTTTAGGTTTGTTGAGGTACTTCCTATATTGGTGCTAAGGTTTGCTACTAGTGTAGTATTCAAGCTATGGCGTCCTCATAGTATTCTATTAGTATTCTATACTTCAATTACCATATTGGACTGTGTCCCACACTGAACTTTCTTTCGATTCGCATAACATATTGCGTTACTATGTGAAGGACTTAACACTCAAACATGAATTTAAAAAAATCAACAGACAAAATTGTATGCATGAGAGAGACAAATATAACAAGAGACAAAGTGCTCTGGCTTTTACAATCAGGAGACCAAGGTACGGATAGACAGACGTGAAACTGAAACTTGAATCAGGTATATCTGGGATGTAATTCTGTGACAGCGGAGAACCTCAAATGGATCATTAATCAGTTCTATGATGTTCAGATGTACTAACAAAAGAAAAACAACAAATCTAGAGTCTCTAATTGTTGAATTGATTAATTTAAATGTTTTAAAGCATTCTTACAGCATTATTTTTTGTTGTTTATGTTCTGCATTGTTATAGCACATCTGACGTATCTTTTTAAAAACCATATATATTAATGTATTTTATAGAAACATCAGAAGAGGAAACCGTTGGAGACACGGAGGGGAATAAAGTCCCAGCAAAACAGAGAAGCAAACTGCCACCAGCAGAAGATGGAGCATCTTCTGCAGTCAGTGCTGTGAGCCATTCTTCCAGAGGTGAATTCTTACACTTATTTGGTTATTTATTGGACTAACGTAATGTTGGACAACGTAATGTTGTAAAGTACAACGTAATGTTGGACAACGTAATGTTGTAAAGTACCAATTTGAGGTTATATAAGTCAAAATGAAAACATTTTAATGAGGTAGTGTTACTCATCGCAGCTCTCTAGTCTAGTCACAATCTCAGCCTGGTGAATACCTTCTGTTCTATTTTAGGTTAATATATCTGACATTTGATCAGAATAAGCACAAAGAAGAGCACTACAATTACCATATTGGACTGCGTTCCACACTGAACTTTTTTTGATTCACATAACATATTACGTTGCTATGTGAAGGACTTAACACTCAAAAATGAATTTTAAAAAATAAGCAGACAAATCGTATGAATGAGAGAGACAAATATAACAAGAGACAAAGTGCTCTGGCTTTGACAATCAGGAGACCAAGGTACGGATAGACGGAGGTGAAACTGAAACTTGAATCAGGTATATCTGGGATGTAATTCTGTGACAGTGGAGAACCTCAAATGGATCATTAATCAGTTCTATAATGTTCAGATGTACTAACAAAAGAAAAACAAATATAGAATCTAGAGTCTCTAATCGTTGAATTGATTAATTTAAATGTTTTAAAGCATTCTTACAGCATTGTTTTTTTTTGTTTATGTTCTGCATTGTTATAGCACATTTGACATATCTTTTTAAAAACATTATATATTAATGTATTTTATAGAATCATCCGAAGAGGAAGCTGTTGGAGACACGGAGGGGAATAAAGTCCGAGCAAACCCGAGACGCAAACTGCCACCAGCAGAAGATGGAGCATCTTCTGCAGTCAGTGCTGTGAGCCATTCTTCCAAAGGTGAATTCTTACACTTATTTGGTTATTTTTAGGACAAACGTAATTCATTGGACAACGTAATGTTGTAAAGTACAAATTTTTGTCAAAATGAATACATTTTACTGAGGGAGTGTCAATCTTCTCAGCTCTCTAGTCTGGTTGTACGTCATCAGATACTTCTATATGATTTGCAAGGTGGCATTAGGGTGAACACACTGTTACTTGAAAACAAAAATAAGGAATTAATATTATAGTCGCTAAATTAAAGTGTGTGGCATGTAATGCAATGAAAAGTTAATAAAAAGTTTTTTGTTGACACTTAACAATAAGGTGAACTAATGAGCAGATCACTGAGGATTGTTGATGAGGGACAACTTATAGGAACTGTATCTCCTTCCTTATACTTTTATGTAAACATCTGTTTTTCTACTCATTTGCAGGTAAAGCTCGACTCAAAAGGACACCATGGCAACCAGCAGAGATAAAGGCCGTCGAGAGGCACATGAAGGCATTAATACTTACTTGCACTGTGCCAACAAAAACTGATTGCGAAAGGTGTTTAAGGGCAGAGCCTGAGGCACTTAAGAACAGAGAATGGCGGAACGTGAAGTTCTTTGTTTATAACCGTATTACTGCCAACAAACGAAAAATGTTGCTTAAGTAGGTTTGATTGATTTCCGTTTCTTTCAGGTGTTAGTTATTGGCTGATGTAGTTCAAACATTGGCTGTTGTTTTAGCACTATGCCTTTAGTAGTGCTACATAGTTAAGTTACGTTAGTTATGTTACGTGACAATAGACGTCTGAAGAATAAGTTCCACCTCTGAGGCTCCGGTTCCCTTGGTCAAATGTCTGTTAAACAACAAGGTGTTTTTGAATGATCGTACATAACAAACTCTGTAGGTGGCGAAGAAGTTAAAGCTGCGTCACGCTTTAAACTACACCCTTTTTCCATCTAGTGTCGACTGGGTTTTTGGTTTGTTGGTGCCGTTGAAGTAGTAAACGATTATTAATGCTACTTTAACGGTACCGACAATCCAAAAACCCAGTCGACACTAGATGGAAAAAGTGTGTAGTTCAAAACGTGACGCAGCTTCCCTTTTTTTCTTCGCAACCTACAGAGTTTGTTATGTAAGATTATTCAAACACGCCATGTTATTTAATATAGACATTTGACTGAGGGAACCGGAGCCTCAGAGGTGGAACTTATTCTTCAGAGGTCTATGTGACTTCAATTTATATTGTGACTATTCTGTATGTTGATGCCTCTTCCTGGCCCACAAGGATACACCAGCAGGTTCTGCCATGTACTAACGGTATGTATGTGCTGGTATACTTTTAAAAATAAAGTATCAATGCATCTAATTCTCCATCCGTCTCTGGTGCTATTTACTGTGGACCCACACCTGTTTGGGAGATCCCTCCCATGTGTGAGGGTGGCATCGATGGGGTTGGTAAGATAAAAACCCATACACACATAGTACATGGTAATATCATGAAATAAGTTGGTAGCACGCCACATATAGATGGTGGATGGCAAAGAGGAACATTTGCAGAGGGCATGGCCGCCCCTGGTTCCATGGGCTCTCGGAAATTGAGAGGTTAAAACACCTTTGTCCCTCGGGCTATACTATACAATTTTCATTGTTTAATGTACATGCAGGTCCCCATTAGTCACCAAATAATCTGTGTGAAATTTTAATTTATGTAAATGATGTCCCCTGAAAGCATGTTTACTGGTTTTTCCGGAAGTCCCCATAAAGCCTGGTTAAACCATCACTTCATCATTTCCGAGTTTGGAAGGTGTGTATAGGTTAACTAAGCTATGGCAAGTTTACTGAATTTTTTTCAGCTCTCTACAACCTCTGGAAAGGGTGGTCCTCACAAGTGATGATTATAAAGGTCGTCCTCATGAGTTATGAAAACCAGTATGTGTGTGTGTGTGTGTGTGTGTGTGTGTGTGTGTGTGTGTGTGTGTGTGTGTGTGTGTGTGTGTGTGTGTGTGTGTGTGTGTGTGTGTGTGTCATGTCTGTCTCTCATATAGGTCCAGAGATCACCCGACCGAGACGGACATTAACTGTATTCATTATTCATTGGTGCCAGAGGCGGTCGGTAACTACACCTCTGCCAAATCAACCATTTAGCTTACAAACTCATCAAGGCATACCATGCTGCTGAATCCAGCAGGAGTGGGAGAAAGAACATCCCCCAGCGGTGGCTTATCAGAGGAGCTGCAGCTCCGGGTGACCGTAGGAGTGTGTGAGCTCCACCATAATTGGAATGGAACCTATGCATTACTGTAGCCCACAGAGCACCGCCGGTTAGAACAAGGAGAGTGGAGATAGCATGCTGGGAATGTCAGCCCTGCCGTGGATGATCTTGAATGAATTATTGTAATGGTGTGCATCTCTGTCCGTTTGCTTCAAATGTAGAGCTGTCATCCAGCATGTAGAAAAATGTGTCCGTGAGAGAGATAAATCCTCACTTCAGTCCCAATATAAAGTCGGCCTCCAAAGCAGTTGCTTAAAAGGTTCTCTTTAAAGATGGACCACATTTTGTGCATTGACTGTAAAGCGTTCAATATTGAAATTTTTAAGTTAATTAAAAAACTTGAAACAAAATATAGTCAAAAGTATGTTTCTGAATGTCTGCTTCTGTCAATCAATGCCAAGAGATTAGAGCATTTTTTCTAAAAGAAGGCACAACCCATTTCCACGCTGTGAAGAGGATAATCAACGACTGCCATATCAAACTGAATACCTTTGAAACAACAGTTACAAGGAACTGGCTCTTCTTTGTGTTAGTTGGCGCTATATAAAAGGATGTTCTAACTCCTGGGCACAATACGGTTTGGTGTTGTCTGCAAGAAGGGCTACTGAAGAAGCAGCTAGCATATTATTCTACTGCATTTGAAGGTTTGAGATAAAAAAGGTTTTCCATGTCTGGAATCCAAATCTGACATCATCTATGTGATTAATGTCACACACCTGGATCCTGCCTGTGCCTTTGCACATGCGTGCGCAGGTGAGTAGTTATTTGGTTGGGCACAACTGCAGTGCGATTGCCTGGTGCCTTTGGATCAAGTTTTAAAGTTCAGACCCCTGATGACTGCTCTCAATCTGTCACCTAAGTGGTCTGTGTAGGAGGAACCCAAGGAGAAAGAGAAAGCATGCAAGAGAGGGAGGGAGAGACAGAGAGAAAGGTGGAAGTACACCTTGATTTTCTGTGCAGGCTTGTTGAAGGCTGACAGCACAAGGCTCCCCACTAAAGCACACGACGTACTGCCATTTATACCACTAATGCAGATTCACGTTCCCCGCAGTACTCCCTGTGTAGGTGTGTGTATAGATGTCAGGCAGTTGGCGACACCCACACCAAAACCCGAGTGTGAAGGGAGACATTGAAGGAAAAGGCACACAAAAGAGGGGCTCTGCACTAGGTCTTGGTGCTTAAGTTGTTTAAAGCCTCTGCTCTGCTTCTCGGGGAATGAGAGCAGAGTTTGGTTGGGTCGAGCAGCAGAAACTGTATTATTATTGCGCTTGCTTATGAGGGCACATCAAAGACCTCGCTCATAAAGCACCCAGACAGCGATTACAGGCTTTCTGGGTTGAAATCTGAATCCATAGACGTTGTTTCTAGGCGGGAGAACCGAGAAGCACCCAATGTAAAATGCGGGGCTACGGGCTGTACAGGCTGCCTGGCAGAGGAGGCTCCTTCAGACGCTTCCTGTTCGCAGAGCACTGACGGCCGTAACTCAAACAGGCTGTCAATCATTCTGTAAAACGAAAGAGCCAATGGTGCTCTGGATTACTCACCTGGACCACCTCGTCATCCTCTTCTAGAAGCCCCTCCAACACATCCACCGCCATCTGCCATGGAGAGAGAGGAAAATATGGACAAGAGAGATGGAGAGAGACATAACAGTGGAATTAAAATAATTCAAAAAGCAATGCTTTAAGCCAAAAGTTCACTGCAATGGTTTAACTTTATGGGCAAAAATACCTTTGTCACACACACACACACCAGTGTATCCCACAGACCAGGTAGCAATGTACGGCGCTTCCGGACTTTCAGGTGGGGGGGGGGGAAACGAGGAGGCCTGACGGGGGAGGGAGGTTGGCGTATGCTCATTTAACAATATAAAAATAATAAAAATAATAGTGTAAAATTATAGCAGAGTGAGACGAGGAGGCCTGAGACGGGGGGGGGGGATACGCGATTTGTAAATTAACAATATAAAAAAAATAATTATAATAATATATAATATATAATAATAGTCCTTCAAACTATCAGACCAACGACCGCTTCGATTGCAGCAATCGCTTCCCTGTCGTCATTGTGCTAAACCAGCCATTAGCACGCAAGGGGGTAAAGGTGGCTCCAGTAAAAGGGGATCGGAAACAGAAAGAAATGTATTGCTCCTCTCCAGCCCCTGCTGCAGAGCGAATTCAAATCGCCGGCAGAACGGGCTTGGGGTACCCAGTCTAACACCGTAAACTATCTAAACCAGGGGTCTTCAACGTTTTACAGGCCCCCCAAACTGATGGAGAGATGGAGCGGGGACCCCCTACTTATATATTGTATGAAATTGTGTTTTATATTAAACTGGTCCTATAGTGCCATGTATAAATGTACCTTGTTGCATTCAATACTAAGGTATGCAAATAATACACAGGTTCATATATTCATGTTTTTATTGTGCAAGGTACAGTGAGTAGGGTGGCCATGCCACTCGCCAAGTAGAAGCAGAAGCACCTTCAGCAACAGACTCATCCTCCCCCGGTGTAACACAGAACGCCAGAGGAAGTCTTTTCTTCCTGTGGCCATCAGACTGTTTAATGCATCTACCTCCGGCTGCAGAAGGGACCGTGGAGACACTATGCCCTGAGACCAATGTCACTTTATTTAATAATTTATTTATTTTTACCCAATTTTCAATTAATAACTTTAGTTAATTTATGCTGCCAACAATTGCTGCTATAATATTTATCACTTTACCACTAATACCACTTTTATCCAATCGCTCCTTTTCACTTATTTAGTTTGTACTTATTTTATTTCCATCTATTTTGACTCTAACCCTGTATTACTTTCCCACCTTTGTATTGTAACTGTTGCACAGTAATTTCCCTAGGGATAAATAAAGCATCTTGAATCTTGAATCATGCCACTGCCATTCATAAACATAACATAATAAACTGATACCTGCCAAGATCAACATTTCTTTCAATTGCATGTTATCATGCATAAAAGCTATTCAAATGGACATTTTTAAAACATAAATGTAGAAACGAAAATTAGTGACGTTTGTTAGTGTCTTTCTTATCACTCCGCAATTAGTCCGGCAACTTATCAACCCCAGCGTGTCCGGTTGCTAAGCGACGTCAACTTGTTTGGCAGACTATTTCTCTGCTGATCGCTTATTTTCCCGATAATGACCGGCGTTCTGTACATTATCCCTTACATAACAGCACTCTCTCTCTCTCTCTCTCAACAGTCTTGGCTGCGCACTTTTATCCAAAAAATCCATATTTATCCAAATATGCGTATTGTTTTCGGCGGAGGGGGTAGATATAAAGACCGGACGAGAAACTGACGTCGCTGTGCTGTCCTTCTCAATTGGAGGAGCAGGCAGAGAAAAGCCCTCTGCTGGGCTTTCATTAAAGGTCCCATGACATGAAAATCTCAATTTATGAGGTTTTCTAACATAAATATGAGTTCCCCTAGCCTGCCTATGGTCCCCCAGTGGCTAAAACTTGCGTTTGGTGTAAAACGAGCACTAGCTGTTCTGCTCGCCTTTGAAAAAACGGAGGCTCAAGCGCGCTGATTTGGAAATCTGTGCTCATGACGTCATGAGGAATCTCAGCTCCTCCCCTTACTCTGCCTGGCCCGCCCAGAGACGTTGGCCCGCCAATGAGACTCGACCGTGCGAGCGCCACATGTGTGTGTGTGTAGAATAGAATAGAAAGCCTTTTATTGTCATTGCACGAGTGAAGTACAACGAAATTTTTAGTAAGCTTTCCCAATTGGTGCATTCGAGAAAATAAATAATATATAAATAGAACAAGAACAACAGTATACCAAATAGAAATGTAAATAATGTAAAATAAAGTAAAGTACAATACAGCAGTGGGAGGTTAGGGGGGGGTCAGTCAGTCGGGGGTCAGTGCATGTGTGTGTTCAGGGTGGATACAGCTTTAGGGAAGAAGCTGTCTCTGAACCGTGAAGACCTGGTTCTGATGGACCTATAGCGCCTGCCAGAGGGCATCAGGTCAAACAGGTGAAAGCCAGGGTGGGAGCTGTCCTTTATGATTCTCTCCGCTCTGCTTAGGCAGCGGGAGATGTATATGTCCTTCAGGGAGGGGAGGGGGCAGCCAGTGATCCTCTGTGCGGTGTTTACCACTCCCTGGAGTTTCTTCCGCTCTGCCTCAGTGCACTGTGAAAACCACACTGAGATACAGAACGTCAGAAGACTCTCGATGGTGGAGCGGTAGAAGGTCACCAGCAGCTTCTCTCCCACGTTGTTCCTCCTGAGCACCCTGAGGAAGTGAAGCCGCTGCTGAGCCTTCTTGACGACCGCCGCCGTGTTGGCAGTCCAGGAGAGGCCAGCAGAGATCATGGTGCCCAGGAAGCGGAAGGTGTGGACTCTCTCTACACAGTCACCGTTGATGTAGAGGGAAGCCGGGTCTGCTCTGTTTTTCCTGAAGTCCAGGATGATCTCCTTAGTTTTTGCGATGTTCAATGCCAGGTTGTTGTCTGAACACCACGATGTTAACTTCAGGATCTCATCCCTGTAGGCAGACTCGTCTCCCTCTGAGATCAGTCCAACCACCGTTGTGTCGTCCGCGAACTTCACTATGGTGTTGCTGAGGTGGGTGGGACTGCAGTCGAAGGTGTACAGAGAGTAGAGGAGTGGGCTCAGCACACACCCCTGTGGAGAGCCTGTGCTGAGGGTGCGGGTGGAGGAGAAGTGGGGACCGAGTTTCACCTTCTGGGGTCGATTTGTGAGGAAGTCACTAATCCAGGAACAGGTGAGCGGGTCGAGACCCAGAGCTGACAGTTTGCAGACCAGGATAGCTGGGATGATGGTGTTGAAGGCTGAGCTGTAGTCAATGAAGAGCATCCTGACGTAGCTCTCCCGGTGTTCCAGGTGACTCAGCGCAGCTTGAAGGGCTATGGCAATGGCGTCCTCGGTGGATCTGTTCGCTCTGTAAGCGAACTGGTGAGGATCTAAGGTGGGGGGGAGGAAGGCTTTTATGTGGTGTAGGACCAGCCGCTCGAAGCACTTCATAATGATGGGTGTGAGTGCTACTGGGCGGTAGTCATTTAGAGTGACCGGTGCCGATTTCTTGGGTACGGGGATGATGGTGGAGGACTTCAGACAGGCTGGGATGAAGGCCTGTGTCAGGGAGAGGTTGAAAATTGTTGTGAAGACCTGTGAGAGCTGGTCAGCACAGCCCTTGAGGACCTTCCCAGGAAGTCCGTCTGGTCCGGCAGCTTTCCTGGGGTTGACTCCACTAAGCACACGTCTCACATCCTGCACCTGTACAGTCAGTGAGTGGGTGCTGTGAGCTGGTGGGGGCTGGGGTGGTGATGAAGCTGAGGTTTGTGATGTCCTTGATGTCTCGAAGCGGGCAAAGAAGAAGTTCAGTTCTTCTGCCAGCGAGATACTTGAGTTCACAGTTGTGGTGTTGTGTCCCCTGTAGTTTGTCAACTGTTGAATGCCTTGCCACACCTGCCGTGGGTTGTTTTCAGAGAGGTGGTCCTCTATTTTCCTCCTGTAGTCCGCCTTTGCCTTCTTAATTCCCCTCCTCAGGTCGGCTCTAGCAGCGCTGTACTGCTCTCTGTCTCCAGACCTGAAGGCGGTGTTGCGGACCTTGAGGAGCGTCCGGACCTGGCTGGTCATCCAGGGCTTCTGATTGGGGAACACACAAATGCGTTTGTCCACTGTGACGTTTCCCACGCAGTACTTGATGTAGGAAAGTACAGATTCTGTGTGGACAGCCAGGTCCTGGTGTTTAAAAACATCCCACTCGGTGTGTAGGAAACAGTCTTGTAGTTGGGAAAGTGCATCCTGAGGCCACGTGGTGATGGTTTTGGTCTGTGGTGGTGCACTTCTCCTGAGAGGGGTGTATGCAGGGGTAAGGAGCAGAGAGAGGTGGTCTGACTGGCCTAAGTGAGGTAGTGGTATGGCTCTGTAAGCATGTTTAATGTTGGTGTAAACATGGTCCAATGTGTTTTTCCCTCTGGTCGGACACTTCACGTGCTGATAAAACTTCGGCAGGACAGACTTTAAGTTTGCCTGATTAAAATCACCAGCTATGATGTGAACACCGTCGGGGTGAGCACGCTGCTGAGTGTTTATGGCTTTTAGCAGTAGAGAGAGAGCTATGCCAACGTTGGCATTGGGAGGAATGTAAACAGCCGTGATTAGCACTACTGTTAACTCTCTGGGCAGAAAAAATGGGCGACATTTAACTGTAATGTACTCTAAGTCCGGGGAGCAGTGTGTGTCTATAGTTGTTGTATTTATAGACCAGCTGTTGTGTATAAAGATGCACAAACCACCTCCTCTGCTCTTACCGGAGTCTTTGTTGCGATCCCAGCGGTGGACGGTGCGCCCCCCCAGCTGTTCGGCTGCGTCCGGGATCGACGGGTGAAGCCATGTCTCGGATATTACAGACACGCAACAGTCTCGTACATAGCGGTTACCGTTGGCGAGTAGTTCCAGCTCGTCCATTTTGTGTGTCAGAGATCTTGCGTTGGAGAGGAACATACTCGGTAGAGGAGGCTTATGTGGGTCTTTCCTCAGTCTTGCCAGGAGGCCGGAGCGACGTCCCCGCTTCTGCTTCCTCTCCCTTCTCCGTCGGCGCCGCCTGCCGCAGCTGATTACGATCCACGGAGAGCCTGGTGGTCTCGCTATCTCGTCCGGGATGTTGTTGTGGCAATGAAAGTCGGCTGTGACCGGTGATTTTCTGTGAAAACCCACGTCCAGTAAAGCCTGTCTACTGTAGCAATTGTTTCCTTGCGTAGTAGACACAAACAAAAACGTAAATAAAAGCATAAAAAACAAATAAAGCACCGAAAGGGAAGAGCCGTTATAAGCCGCTGCGACCGTGCGCGCCGCCATGGCAAGTGTGTGTGTATGTGTGTGTGTGAATACACACACTGTAACGCAAGTGTTTCTTGTCGGTTCTTTGACGTGTCTTGTATTTCCACAACGAGACTGTCGCGGGGGTTATCTAAGCCATGGTTGAGAAGGAATCGCTGAAGTACATGAACTGCGACATGCCGCCGGTTGCCGCGAGGCACCATCGCCCGGCAGCAGGCAGCCGGCCGCAGGCAACGCGCGGTTCAGTCGACTTCAGGTTGATGTGGAAGAACCAGAGACGTCGCAGAACCCGACAAAGTCGTTTGTGATTCATAATATCGTCTGGAGGCGCACACAATATGTTATATGATATAGATATCTATGTATCATATGATATTATTTAGATATAAAGCTCCAGGACTGTAACGCAAGTGTTGTACACTTCCTTGTTATTTGGATAACCGTTCTGCTGTTGGTGTGATGGCGCATAACACGTCTGGTATTTCTACAACGAGACTCGTATTGGGGGTTATCTCAGCCAAGGTTGAGAATGAATTGGGGGGAAGGAACTTTGGCTTTGACTCCCTCAAGAACATGAACCACGACATGGAGGAGAAAGGGATTGTTGGCGGCGAATGTCTCCCGCTTGAGCCCCGCTGAGGGACCACCGGCGGAGGTGCATAAGCGCTGCCCGGCAAAGATCCCTTTCTCCTCCTTGTCGTGGTTCATGTTCTTGAGGGAGTCAAAGCCAAAGTTCCTTCCCCCAATTCATTCTCAACCTTGGCTGAGATAACCCCCAATACGAGTCTCGTTGTAGAAATACCAGATACGAGAGTCCGACGTCACACCAACAGCAGAACGGTTATCCAAATAACAAGGAAGTGTACAACACTTGCGTTACAGTCCTGGAGCTCTATATCTAAATAATATCATATACATAGATATCTATATCATATAACATATTGTGTGCGCCTCCAGACGATATTATGAATCACAAACGACTTTGTCGGGTTCTGCGACGTCTCTGGTTCTTCCACTTTCACATCAACCTGAAGTCGACTGAACCGCGCGCTGCCGGCTGCCCGCTGCCGGGCGATGGTGCCTCGCGGCAACCGGCGGCATGTCGCAGTTCATGTAGGCTACTTCAGCGAGTCAAATCAAAGTTCCTTTCCCCCAATTCCTTCTCAACCATGGCTCAGATAACCCCCACGACAGTCTCGTTGTGGAAATACAAGACACGTCAAAGAACCGACAAGAAACACTTGCGTTACAGTGTGTGTATTCACATTGATGTGGACGTTGAAGAACCAGGAACGTCGGAGAACCCAACGCGGTCGTTTGAGATTCATAATATCGGCTCACACAGCTTTTGGCCGTGATAATATATATTATATGATATAGATATCTGTGTAGGCTATATGATCATATTTAGATATAGAGCTCCAGGACTCCCGTGTGTTCTAGAATATTTACAGAACACGGCTAAAGGCTGTGTGCGGCTCGCCATTGCGATACATCCACTGTAAACAGAGCGCATGGTGGCTGCAAGCTGCTCAGGGCCACACCCCCACCCTCCTCCTTGACACGCCCACCGAAACAGCGCATTTGGGGGAAGCTCAATGTGCGACTGGCTCGGAGTGGCTGTAACTCTGCACCACGGCTGAATTTAGGGAACGTCTTTGAATACTGTGTTAGTTGCCCACTAATACCTATATTAAAGAATACATAAAATAGCATGTCATGGGACCTTTAAAATCAAATACATAAAAATGTCGCAGCCAGTCCAGATGTGCGCCTTCCTTATTCATATATTCAATACTATTCTCTAGCACCTGTGGATTACCTTTGGATGTGCGCAAGAGACACACGAACGTACACTTACCACTTTTGTAAATGCCATATATATAGAGCGTTCGCATGATAGGAATACATCTATTCCGATTAGAAATCGGATCAAAAGTGTCCATCTAATTGCGGCTAGTGTGTTGGATTCATGTTAATGTGTATTTAAAGACATTTCCATTCGTGGAAAAAATTGCTAGTAGGGAATATAAAAAAAATGTCTGATCAACCAAAACTTTCGCGACCCCCCCCCCCCCCCTGCAGTACCTCTGCGGACCCCCTAGGGGTCGCGGACCCCCTGTTGAAGACCTCTGATCTAAACTATAACCTCATTTCACATTAATCGAATCGTTTGCTGCGTTACCAACGTTGTCTATGCTGACTTAGAATGCGGGATATTTAATATCAATAAGGTTGAGTTCATAAGGCTAACATTATCTTTTCTGAGTCAACAATAATTTTGGGGAGGTGTGTTTGAGCACAGTATATCATACTAAACATTGCTAAACTCCAGATGTCGCAGACCGTCTTCACTGTGCCAAATATCCCGCTGCTTCGGGGTTTCTTTTGCAGGCGCATTGAGAGGAGGAGCGGGCGAATCCGCTGTCAGTACGTGTGCAGGTATCAGTGATACGCGGGTTGATCCAATAAGTGGTAGTGTACCCGCGCACCATCGGCATGTATGCGTGCTTGTCTCTGTGTGCGAACGAGAATGACAGGGAGAAAGAATGCGATGCGGAGTTGAATGAACGGAACGATATTTATATTTCAAAATCGCAAAAAAAAAGAAAAGAAAAAAAGCTGAATCAATTTGTGGCGCTTGGTGTTGTCTCTGTGGCGCTGCGCCACACATTGGTCTATGTATGGAAAACACCACACACACACACACACACACACACACACACACACACACACACACACACACACACACACACACACACACACACACACACACACACACACACACACACACACACACACACACACACACACACACACAGGCCTGTCGCGATATGAAATTCGCACTCTATTTTTTAAATCAATGCTTTATTGGCCTAATCTGAAAAGAAATCTATGCCATGAACAGAAATATTATAGTCCTTTATTCTACTTCATTTAAGAATGCTCGATTCTGATTGGCTGGGAGGGGTGCATTAATCCGGCATATTGCCCGCTGACTTGTCGGTTCTACTTGCTGCTGACTGAGCACAGTAGATCAATACGCCACTTGTATCGTTTTCTATCACATACATTTCAAACATGAGGTCCGTTGTCAAAATAAACCAAGGAGTGCATGTTTGATCGATCGTCATTAAAGCTGACTTGATACGAATGCAACAACTACGTTGTTAAACTAGTGATCAGATCAGTTGCAACCTTGTGTGGTTGCTATAGAAACGCGTTACCTACAGTTGAGCTAACGTTATTCACCGTAGTTCTAAAGGGAACTACTTTTCGAGGGAGATGAACTTAAACAGAGCATACATTTAATAAGCATGCAATACGAATAAGAAAAAGGCTAATTATTAAAGTATTTGAATTGTTTTATTATGTTGGCCGGCGCGAAGTAGAATAAACGGAATAATCACCTCAAGGCAGGGCAATAAACAGTTTGATATGCCCGGCTCGCGGAAGGTTACCGCCCTCGACTTCGTCTCGGGCGGTAAGCCGTCCACTAGCCGGGCATATCAAACTGTTTATTGCCCGGCCTCTCGGTGATTATTCCTTACTTATTACACGGGTCTTCTGAATGCCGTGGAACGCTCCGTTCACTTGCATGGGTAGTAGTCCGGTAACTTGTCAACCCCAGCGTCTTCGGTTGTTAAGCAACGTCAACGTCTTTGGCGGACTATTTCTCTAACGAATAAATTGTAAAAAGACACACCATGTGAAGTTATTTTTTCGTCTTGGCAAGTAGCCTTGTAATAAGCGGGATAATGTATAGAACGTCGCCGGTCATTCAGGGCGAAGCAAGACACCTCCGCTGCGCGTCGGTCGCCTGTTCGCCCTGTCGGGGCTTATTTTCCCGATAATGACCGGCGTTCCATGCATTATATATCATCTCATCTCATCGTCATCCGCTTATCCGGGGTCGGGTCGCGGGGGGAGCAGCTCAAGCAGGGGGCCCAGACTTCCCTTTCCCGGGCCACATTGACCAGCTCTGACGGGGGGATCCCGAGGCGTTCCCAGGCCAGTGTTAATCTCTCCACCTAGTCCTGGGTCTTCCCCGAGGTCTCCTCCCCACTGGACGTGCCTGAAACACCTCCCAAGGGAGGCGCCCAGTGGGCATCCTTGCCAGATGCCCGAACCACCTCAGCTGACTCCTTTCTAAGTAAAGGAGCAGCGGCTCCAATCCGAGTTCCTCACGGATGGCTGAGCTTCTCACCCTATCCCTAAGGGAGACGCCAGCCACCCTTCTGAGAAAACTCATCTCGGCCGCTTGTACCCGCGATCTCGTCCTTTCGGTCATCACCCAACCCTCATGACCATAGGTGAGGATAGGAACGAAGATCGACCGATAGATCGAGAGCTTTGCCTTGCGGCTCAGCTCTCTTTTCGTAACAACGGTGCGGTAAAGCGAACGCAATACCGCCCCCGCTGCTCCGATTCTCCGGCCAATCTCACGCTCCATAGTACCCTCACTCGCGAACAAGACCCCGAGGTACTTGAACTCCTTCACTTGGGCTAAGGACTCATCATCACATGCATTATATATATTTATATATATTATATATATTTAGCAGGGTAGGCCTAAGTAACAAATGTCGGGTTGAAATCGGGCTCCGGCTCATAATTACAGGGCACAACGAATAAACCCCCTCGTCAAGTGTCAGTCACTTGTTGCATGGTCTGTGTGGGAGGCGGAGCCCTGGCGCGTGTTTATTATTTTTTGAAGCGCAATCGCGTTTACATCCTTTTTATTTAGTGTTTCAATTTTATTTATTGTTTTTGGTGGTGTTTCGTTTTTATTTAAGAGCATTTTTTGTTAATAGATTGTTTTTGGTTGTTTTGTTAATTTATTCTGGATATTTTAAATGTCTTCCAGACGTTCAGTCCCAGTGTTCTTTAAAAATAAAAGTTTATTGATCTTAGGAAGGGTGTACTTTATCATTATATTAGTTGAAAAACGGCAATATTATCGCTTATCGCAATAATTTCTGGGGCAATTAATCGCCCAGAAAAATGTGTTATCGTGACAGGCCTCCGGGCGATCAGTGGGTCTAATGAATCGGTGTAGCATGGACAGAGGCGCCGCGTCCCATTAGGCATACCAGGCAATTGCTTGGGGCCACGGGCCACTACTAGGGCCCCCAAAAAAAAAAAAAAAAACGCTCCACCCCCCCCCGTCAACAATCGCTCCGAACACCCCCCCCCCCCCCCCCCCCGTCAACAACACTCATTTGCATTTACAGATCAAATGTGTTACCGTCCAAGATAAACAGACTGCCTTGATACACCTCAGTACAAGTATAGACATTATACTTGACATTAAACTAAGCACACAGAGGTGAGAACAAATAGCAGGAAAAGACAACGCCTTTTAACGACCATGCATAACCATCAATTTTTCTGATTTATCCCCTTATTTTTTGCATTGATACACCTCAGTACAAGTATAGACATGTGTACAACTAAGCACACAGAGAGGTGAGAACAAATAGCAGGAAAAGACAACGCCATTTAACGACCATGCATAACCATACATTTTTCTGATTTATCCCCTTATTTTTGCTAGAGCAAATCCCTCAGCAGTAATTCTTTCCGCTTTTCCATTTCTGTGCTTTGTCACTGAAGAGGTTCTCGATCCCACTGGAGCTGAAAAGAAGGTGACCTTTGCTACAGCCTATCACTGAGGGCTATGTGCAAAGCGGCCATGTGCTTCCTTTGCTTGTGCCTCTCCCCTTGAGGGCTCCCTGATTGTGTGTGTTTGTGTGTAGGAGTGCGTGAGGCCCCAGGTGATGATATATAGATTTTTGTCAACCTGGGGTTGAAAGCGACTGTTAGCCAATCACCCCTGGAGAAGGGCATGAGCGCACAGAAGACAGACAGACAGAGAGACACACGTTACTTGTTGAGATGGTTGCATAAGCTAGAGCGTCCTTATTTATTTTTCTGTGTTTTTGTCCTCTTCTTTTTTTCCCATTAAGACAATGTGGTTCCCGTGACAATGAAGGGAGGTCTGTTGCCAAGGGAGATTGAGGTTCAGGTTAATTGAGAGCATCTTTTTTAAGTGTATGTGTGCCTGCACACTCACGTTTGTGTGCTAGTGAGGGAGATGATTGATAGTTTAGCCAATTATGAGCTGGAGATCCATTGTGGTTCATTAATTAAATGACTGATTAAAATACAAACAGAAGCAACTGATCCCAACTGCCATTAATAGATCCATTGCCCAAGAACCTCTAACACACACACACACACACACACACACACACACACACACACACACACACACACACACACACACACACACACACACACACACACACACACACACACACACACACACACACACACACACACGAGAGACTCAAAGACAACAAAGGCTCCCTCAAGCCACAGACAGGCGTGTGCACATATACACAGAAAAATTACTTAAAGAGGGGCATAAGAAGATAAGAGATCTGGGTGTTAAACAGCTGACAGGGACAGGCAGCGAAGGTGGAACCAAAATAGAACCAGCGATACCTGGGAGACGTGATGAGAGACGCCTGATAAGCATGTTTCCAGCCTAGCTAAAGTGGTCAACCCACAGGCAAGTAGCTGAAGATTCACCGATATGCAGACCGCCTCAAACCCTTAACCACAACAACATTAATAAATAATCCCTGTAACTATAAAAGGAAGGGAGGCGGGTAGAAAAGGGAAGAAGATGTAGGAATCGTGAGATGAGGACGATCCAGACAATACAAAACGCTACGCCACAAAACAGCACTGCAAGCCATATAATCCCCCCCCCCCCCCCCCCCCAAACACACACAGCTTTATTTTAGGAAGGAGAAAAGGGAGAAAGATCCTCTGGGGATGAGCTCATTTATTATTGCCTGTGTGTGCATGTGCGTGTGTGTGCGTGATTGTATATGCACGCTTGTGTGTAATCTGCAGGCAATTTTGTTTAACACAATGATTTTACCAGAGTGCACAGCAGAGACAGGAGAAAGACAAATGACTTTACAAGCGAGGCCAGGCTGTATCTCTGACACACAGAGAGCCATACATCCACCGGCACGCACTCCGTCACATCCGGAAATAAATCCTGGGGACGTCAGCGCTAACCTTATCCCCGGGCAGCGAGGAGCGCAGCCTGGCACGCTTCGTGTGAGCTAAATGTTGAGGCAATGGGAAAACTCCTCCAAATAGCAATAGGTATCCATCAGTGCTATGACAAACAGCCAAAAGACACCTCAGACGTTGTCAGGGGACTACAGCTCAAATCGGTGTGGCATCTGACGATTGGCTGGTGAAAGGTGATGATGATGAAGATGATGATGAATTTGGAATGATGTAATGCATGCAGGTGTTAGGATGTGTTAGTATATGGATGCGGCACCAACATATTTTGGTGGAATCATAGAGGGCTATATGATCGACAGCAGTTCTTTACTGTTGAGATCTCAAACAAAATATTCTGAATGCTGTTTAAAGAGAGACAGCCGAAGACAGAGAGAGACAGATGAACAGAGAGAGATAGAGAGATGAAATAAAAAGGAAGAAGAAGATTGGGGAAAAGGGTGTTTCTAGATCCGGTTGAGATCGAGCAATAGCAAGAAAACAGTTTCTTTAGTGCTTTGCCTCCAGTCATAAAGTCAATTTCCATCAAAAAGTTCTAGCCACTGGCTAGAAATAAACAATCACGCACATGCATGCATGCACAGACACGTTGTTCAGGACTGGAAGCAGCCGGCGCAGTGGGCTCAGGGCTTGATGACACAAACAGGAGGATGAAGACAAACGAGGTGTCGAAAACTGTGGACCGAAACGCTGTTTTGCTGATACCACCGACAGCCCGTCTTACACACATGAGCATACACTGCGAAGTTCTGATTAGGTGTGGGGGATGGGGAATGGTCATTGACGTTTCTACTGCTTTTAAAATCCCTTTTGATTAAGAATTGATTAAAAAATTAACGCCGTTAAAATTGGATTGCGTTAACGCTGTTAATAACGCGTTTAACTGACAGCCCTAATAATAATATTTATATAATATTATATCTAATATCACGGCCAAAAGCTATGTGCGCCTCAGATGATATTATGAATCATAAAGACTGCCTCTGACGTCTCTGGTACATCCACAACAAGTACAGACTCGTAGTGGGGGTTACCTCGGCCAGGGTTGAGAAGTATTGGGGAAAAGGAACTTTGGACTTGGGGAGGAAGGGATTGTACTCCGGGAACTGAGCTGCCGGACTGCCGCCGAGCTCCCCCCGCCCGGAGCTGCCGGACTGCCGCCGAAGCTTTGGCGGCAGTCCGCCGGGGGGAGCTCGGCGGCTGTCCGGCAGCTCAGCGCCGGGAGTACAATCCCTTTCTGCTCCATGTCTCCTACTCCGGACTCCGGCTGCCGGGCTGCCGCCCAGCTCCCCCAAACTGAGCAGCTCGTCCACTTTATCTTTAGCTATGCTCTGAATGGAGGGGGGTGGGGAAGTGGGAGGTAATATTCAAATGTGCCCCCTTCCTACATAGGAGGGGGCGCCGAAACTGACTTACTCGTTAGGTAACTGTAGGCGGGGTACTTTCAGAAATGCATATCTCACTCAAAAAGTAATGTACAGACTTTTTTCAAAGTTTGTATGCGTGTAGGAGCACCAGAGCCCCAAAACAACACCCAAAATCCCAGGAAAAGTCTTGTTTTCATAATATGTCCCCTTTAAGGTAGAATTTCCATTGTTTTTTTCCCGTCAACTAAAACAACTTGAACACAGGAATGAGGTGAGGAATTGGAGGACGTATTCAGGGGTCAGGGGGAAATGTCAGCAATTTGTCAGCATAGCACATTCCTTCCTTCCCTCTTTTCCCTCTCTTTTTCTCCTGAGTGGCCTCTCCCCTTGGCTTTCCTCCCATACACTGCGATCTCATACCTACCGGGGTCCTTTTCTGTAAAAATCACTACTCTCTACACCATCACTACAGAGGGGCATACAAACAGCACACAAAAGGGCACTCACAACCGCAAAACGTACCCCTTCATCAGGGGTAAGATCACGGATGTGTGAGGTGATGTACAAAACCTTACCTCAAATTCTTCGGTCTCAATTAGTAGTTTGGCAGTACTGATGCGGGAATCATAGGGAGGGATTGTGTTCTGGTTGGAAAAAACACACACACACTGAGTTTTGCTGGAGGCACTATAAACCATAGTTCCTCCTTTGTCTGACAATAACACAATTCATTTTCCAGGTAAGGAGCATTTTTTGCACTGCTGTGGCTGTTAATCACAAGGCAAGTGCAGGCCGGCAGAGCAGAGATCTATCTGCTCTGTCTGATAAGGGTCGTTACAGTGGAGAAGTGCAACTTTTTCCCCAAATCACTCGCCGTGTTGTTCAGGGCTTACGTCAGGTTTCATTTATGTGCTGCAGACTGACATTAATGGCCAGTCTGCTAGTCATTCCCTACAGGTCCTCATTTACCCGCTGCTCTCCCATCCTTTCCCCTCAATCTTCACCCAAGTTCCTTTACTACCCCTTCACCATGCACCCTCTTCTGCATCACGACAGGTTTAGGTTTAGGCTCTTATCTTTCAGAGACAAACGCTAGCCATTAGGGCTTTGTACATGTTTGACTTATAAGGCTTTTAGCACCACTGTACACGTTTGACTTATAAGGCTTCCAGCACCACTGCACGTTTGAGTTATAATGCTTCCAGCACCACTGTACATGTTAGAGTTATAAGGCTTCCAGCGCCAATGTATCATGTTTGTGACATGAGTTATGAGGCTTTCAGCACCACTGTACATGTTTGTGACATGAGTCATAAGGCTTCTAGCACCACTGCATTGGGAGCGTCTCACCTGGTCGTGTTCGTCCTCCAGGCCAGATGAAGCTTCTGATTGTTTGAAGGCAGGAAGCCACGCCCCCACACTCCTCATGAGATAGTCTTTTCCTTCCTAGAAACAAAATACACATTTAAACATTGGACAATATATGTTGCATTTCTAGGTTTAATGCAGAGAACACAATGACACAATTGCTGTATTTTCTTTTCCCAAAAAAATTTGAGCAATTATTGAACAGCAAATTGTATACATTTGCCATTTTGCAGAATACAAACTTGCATTGCCTTATAAGTGATGATATTTAGAGACATTGGCACCAGCTCACCCCCTATTGAACTGTAATGGAATTACACCCACTTCTCCATTCTTCGGTTTTCTAAGCTTCGAAGTCTTTTCAACGGCACAAAATGGCCAATTTACTCTCCCCGGGATCAGGCTGGTGACAGCATGAAGAATAGCTTTAGAATACTTATTAACCATTAAAATGAGGCAGATGTTGAATATGAAAACCATGTCTTCAACAGTAATACATCTTCAGTTCAGACCTTCAATATTATTTCCCCCATTAAATATAAGTGTGGTATCGCACAAAGGCCTAACAGATTATTCAAAATTCTCCATGTTTTTTTCACACGGTCAAAGAGACAAAGCCATAACAAATTAGCAAGTTTGGAATCAGAAATGCTTTCTCATCATGGAGTCCATGAAGAAGAAAAAGGCTGAATTAATGTAGATTTTAACATTGCAGAATAGTAATGATTATTATTGATTCATCTTGATAATGTATTAATTATGTTTGGAGGAATCCTCATTGGGGCATATGATTACTGACCAGGTGGACGGTTTCATTCAAATAACTAGTTAAGCTATTCAGAACAAGAAAAAAAAAACTAGATAAAGAAATTAGACTCTCTCACCACCCACTTTTACTGGAAAGATAAAAAACCAAGGATAGCACTCTCAACACTCCAGAACTCAAAACACTTAGGCGGACTGGAAGCACCCAATTTCATGCACTATTTTCTGGCAAATCAATTACAATACCTATACAACAGACACAACAACAGACACATTACAACCCATGGCTCGATCTTGAACAAAAAATATGCTCCCCCAACTCAATCACAGACCTCCCCTTTCTACCACAGTCAATCGAAAAATTGGACTTCTACCATAACATCACAATATCCACAACTCTGACAGCCTGGTGGAAAGCCAACAAAATCACCAAATCATCACTAGCACCGTGCAGGCATACACCCATCTGGCACAACCCGGACTTCCGTCTGCACAATACACCGATCTATCTCCCCAAATGGCAGCAAAAGGGCATTACCCACCTCCATCACGTTTTTGAAAATCACGAATTTATGTCATTCAAAGCAATAATCCAAAAATGTGGGATTGGGACAGACCAATTTCTCCACTACCAACAGCTTAAAGCCCTAATCAAATGCAAATTAAAATTAACCAACACCCTACAACCTTCCAAAACCAGCGAACAGTTACTGGACATACCCAACAACCCCAAAAAACTTATATCAAAACTCTACAGAATCATCGCCTCATCTAACCCCACAATAACGCTTCCGAAAAACAAATGGGAGGGCGACTTAACTCCGTCTCCCGACCCCGATTTCTGGACCCAAATCTGCAGAAACGTCTTCACTATGACCACCAACACTAACTTACAACTCATACAATATAAAACTATCCACAGAACACACATCACTCAGAGTAAAATGTTTAAAATGGGATTATCTGACACAGACACTTGCTCACAGTGCACTTCGGGGAGCATTGACACCTATTTCCATGCAACTTGGCTCTGTCAACCTGTTCACTCTCTCTGGACCACAGTAACTAACACACTATCTTCGGTCCTGGACTGCAGAATCCCACTGTCTCCAGCACTCTGTCTTCTAGGAGACACCTCAGATTCCCCCTTCCCCTCAAAATACAAATCCCCAGTCCTTGTCTCTCTAGCTATCACCAAGAAAATAGTCTTTCAAAACTGGAAATCTAAATCATCTTGCCACTTCAACCATTGGACCAACTTAATCACAGAATTCATCCTGACAGAAGAAACTGCTGCATATGAAAAGAACAATATCTCCGCCTTTAAATAAATCTGGAATCCCCTCATAACATTTCTACAAATTCAACAGTTAAGGTAAGCCATGTACATTCGAAGCCCCCCCCCCCCCCCTCTTCCCCTCCTAACTCTCTCTAGTTCCCCCCCCCCACACACACGTTCCCTTTCCCCAAACAACACCTTATAGCTACACACTTGCATATACCTACCCTACACACATAGCACCATACTCCTCCTTTCAGACCACATCTACCACTCCACATTTCTCCACCATTTGTCTCTGTCTGCCTGTCTGACTGTGCCCTGTGTCTGTCTGTCAGTATGTATGTTAAAGCTTGTTTCTGTGTTTTTCTTTCTTTGTGTCTGTTATTTTACATTATTTTGTGTGTGTGTGTCTTGCGCACTTGGGTATATGGGTTCGGAGCCACTTCAATCTCCTTTTTATTTTATTTTTCATTATTATCATTATTATCATTATTCTCTCCTATTTCTTACTTTTGTAAATCAAATTTTGTTGAATAAAAATAAAGTTGTCCTCCGTAGAGGGTGGTGGGATATAAAAAAAAAAAAAAAAAAAAAAGGCTGTGTCTCCTGTCCATAAACAGGGTTGGAGACACGGGAGGACCAGAGAACCCCCAGAACCCTGTACGGATGGGAGGACGACAGGATTTAACTGAGCCGTTCCCAGCGCATCCAAAGGAGGACGCACGCTGGACAAGGACCGATCGCCGTAGATCGGAGCCCCAGACGGGATCGACCTCCCTCTACCGGTGAGGCCAGAACATTGACCCGATTTGTCATGGCTCACGGAGCCACAGTATGATTTATCGTTTTCCCCGCGTTGGATCCTCATTAGCGCGGTTTTCTGCTTTACTACGAATAAATGCCCTTCCGGGCTTTCAACCAGCCGTGACGTGTGGTAATTCCTGTGGGTCCCCCTCCGCATCCCAGTGTTTCCCACACATTGACGAGACTATGGCGCCCCGCCATAGTCTAATTTCGGCCGCCATAGTCTCTGCGTGCACATGAATTATTATTCTTATTATTTATTTATTTTTTCTCCAAAATTTCTGTGGGAGACACTGCATCCCCATTCTCACCAACCTTGTTGGCCATTTCAGAAGTGTGGGGATCATTCAGGAAGGGGATGGACGCCCTGTCTTTGAGCGTTACGGTACGTGCCCCGAAGTCTAGAGAAATGCCTGCCGCACACAGAAAGTCCATTCCCAGTAAACAGTCCTCTTTTATTTCAGCGACCCAGACTGGTTGGCAGGCTGAGTAGGTCTCTATTTCAATCAGAGCCTCCCACCTCCCCAGCATGGGAGCCTTCCCTCCGGTAACTTTGGTTAGTTGAACATCTGTTGCTTGCGTTTGGATTCCAGCAGGCATGAGGTCTGGGTGCAGGAGCGACGCAGTTGAGCCTGTATTCAGTAGGACTTTGGTCCATTGGCCATTAACCAACACAGGCATTCTACAGCAGTCGGCGGTGAGTGCGTTATGGGGAAGAAGAGCATGGGTGACAGGGTGGTGAAGCGCTTTTGCAACGGGTCGTGTGTTTGGGGAGCCAAGGGTGGCTCGGGTCGCTCCCCATTACACCGAGCCCTGAGCGTTTCCACGCTCTTGCAGGGCAGAATCAGGCCCTGTACAAAGGCGCCATGTGTGACCTCTTTGGTGGCATTTCCAGCAGAGTTGGCTCTGTCGGTCGTCCGGCGACATTGCTTTGCGTTCGTAGCCTGTCGGGTACCAGGTAGGTCCAGGAGGCTGAACAGCTTGGGTCCTAGGCCGTATGGAGACCTGCTGGGTTGGTAGTCCAAGCCTTCTTTGAGTATGTCTTCCACTGCCAATGCTTTATCGAGTGCTGCCTCCAAGGTCTGTGGGTCAGCGAGCCGGACTTGCTGGTGCAATGGGAGGGGTAAGAGGCCTTAGTTCCTTAGTTGACACCAAGCGTGTTGCATCATCAAAATCAGGCAATCCCCTCTGTGCAAGGTAATGCAGCTCAGCCGCAAAGACCCATAATTTTTCTCTGGGTTCCCGCACCCGTTCGCTGAACCTCTGTCGCATCACAACTGCTTCCAAAACGCCTCTTTAAGGCTATAAATATAGCTTGTGGATTTCCTAGGTCGGCTGTGGTCGCATCCAACAGTACTCTTCTTGCCTCCCCTTCCAATGCTGAGACTAATTGAACAGCCCTTTCAGCCGGGGAGCATTCATTGGCTGTCGCTAGCAGCTCAAACTGGGCGCAGCATGTTTCCCAAGATTTGAGGCCGTCATAACATCCCAATTTTATGCGACCTCCCCTGGGGACGGGGACTGGGGTTGGTTTTTGGAGAGTAACCAAGGCAGCAATAAGTGCAGTAGTCGGAGCTGGAACTAGGTTACCTGGTTGGTTAGCAGCGGCAGCCATGGAACTAACAGGGTCTACGATGGGGGAGCTAAACCCGTCAAGCCTCCCCCTAGGGAAAGTAGCTCCCTCCGTACACTTGTGGGACTGGAGTTTAGGCTTGGAATATCAGGTTGTCCAATAATGGACAACATGTTTTTGAAGCTGTTGAACAACCTGATACCATAGAATCATAGATAGTCAACTCTGAGGGAAACAGTAATAAAAGGTGTCCATACAATGTATTCTTTCAGACCCTCCAGGTTTTCGCGATGTCGCGATTTGCAACTTCAACGCAACATTAACCAAACACCGCGAATTCAGGGCGGTGTCGTCATTTTAACCAACCACCGCAACTTTCCCGCAAATTTGACCAATCAGTGGCGTCGTCTTCAACTGACGTCGACAAACTTCCTTCCGCCTCACTTCCGTGTTTACGTTCAAGCGATTCAAGCATTCATGCAGGATGTGCGCGTTTCCCACTTGCCGACCAAAATAACTGTGAAAGATCGCGAAAAGCAGTATCCTGGTATTCAACAATGAAAGCGGGGGGGAAATATTTTGCACTGCATGCAACAATGTGGTGGAACATAAGCGGAAATCTTCCATTGATAAGCATTTTGCCACCACGAAACATAACTACAGAACTGCAGAACTGCAGGCAGGACGTCAGACAACGAGGCAGATCACTATGACACAGGCCGTGGCATCCAAGTCAATTGCCATCGCGGAAAGAATCAAGAATCAATTATTCATAGGACTATTTCTCAGTGTTTTTGTTCTTTTAATTAATGTTTTTTTCAGTAATAACCTAATATTTAACTGACTACTCGGGGGGAAATTGCAGTAATAACTTAATATTTAACATCAGGAAAATCACAAATTTCACTTCCTTTCGCACTGTAATCGCAACAAAAACCTAATAAACACCCCAACTCTCATCGCAACTTTTTGGAAAAGCTCACGCAACATCAGGCATTTTAGGCCGCAACAATCTCAAAACAGGCCCGTGAAATCCTGGAGGGACCGTTCTTTGTTTAAACTTATAAAAAATAGCCATGTGACTAGGGCTGCAACTAACGATTATTTTAATAATCGATTAATCTGTCGATTATTTTTTCGATTAATCGATGAATCGGATATAAAGAAAAAAAATAAAAATAATTAATTGCCGCATCTTTATTCAAAAACTGAACATTACTTCAAATTCACAGTGCAGACTGAAGTGTAAAAACACCAGGTAATATTGCTCCAACGTCCCGGAACTATTAAAAGTAATATTAAATAATAAATGGATTAAAAAAACATAACTGGGATAACACAAAAAAAAAACATACAATGTATGATATACTTTTATATGTATATAAGGGATGTCCATGGTTAACCGGTCAAACCTATTGAAACCATTTTCGAGGCTCCTTGAAATAGAACTTGTAATATTGCTTTAATTGCTGATAAGATGGTTCAAGATAGGACATTAAACAGGTCATAATTCTATCTTTACTATCTATTTTATATTACTGGGAAAACACCTTGGATCACTGCTACACTCCGTTCAAGGACAGCTACAAGGCTATCCCCCTGCCTGCATTCGGAAAGTCCGATCACGTTGCCATCTTCCTTCTCCCTAAATACAAGCAAAAGATCCTTAACGAAGCTGTGGTGACTAAAGAAGTAAAACGTTGGAATGACCAATCAGAAGGCTTGCTGCAAGACGCGCTTGACAACGCTGACTGGGAAATGTTCCGGGAGTCCTCCGACAACGTCAGTGAGTTTGTGGAAGTAGTCGGGAACTACATACACCTACTGGTAAATGACATTATACCATCAGTCAAAATAAAAGTTTTCCCAAATCAGAAGCCATGGGTAGATGGAACTGTCAGGGCAGCACTTTCAGCGCGTACTGCTGCCTATAATGTTGGGATTACTACGGGGGACATGTTGGACTACAAAGTGGCTGCTTATGGCCTAAGGAAGGTCGTAAAAGCTGCAAAGTGCCGATATAAGGTCAAAGTGGAAGCCGACTTCACCGCTGGTGACCCCGCTAGTGTGTGGAAGGGCCTGCGAATAATGACAGACTTTAAGAACAAGGCCGGCTCGGTGTGTAGCTCTGACCCCTCCCTTGCTGATGAACTCAACACTTTCTTTGCACGGTTTGAGATGGAGAGTGAAGATCAT
Source organism: Gadus macrocephalus (assembly GCF_031168955.1). NCBI lineage: Eukaryota > Metazoa > Chordata > Actinopteri > Gadiformes > Gadidae > Gadus > Gadus macrocephalus. The sequence goes on along the minus strand of NC_082387.1, from coordinate 5,315,342 downwards.
AACTCAATGGTAGTCATGGCCGACATGTTTGGGAATAACACCAAACCCCCCTTCATAGTAAGTGAGAGTGATGTGAGGAGGGTGTTCAAAGGGGTAAATGGGAAAAAGGCTGCCGGGCCTGACCAGATCCCTGAAAGGGTCCTTAAATCCTGTGCTGACCAACTAGCTCCAGCGTACACCATGATCTTTAATACATCCCTGGCCCAAGCTGTCGTCCCATCTTGCTTTAAAAAGTCTATCATTGTACCGGTGCCCAAAAATAGTAAACCATCATGTTTGAACGATTACCGTCCAGTGGCCCTGACCTCTGCAGTGATGAAACGTTTCGAAAGGCTGGTGAAAAATTACATCTGCACCTCCCTGCCAAACTCGTTCGAACCCCTCCAGTTTGCTTACAAAGCAAACAGAAGCAGAGACGATGCCATCTCCAACCTGCTAAACACCACTCTTACTCATCTGGATGGTGGGGGGGGGAACTATGTGAGGATGCTGTTCATTGATTACAGTTCAGCTTTCAATACCATAGTCCCCCTCCGCCTGATCGACAAGATGAGGTCGCTGGGGATCAACACCCAAATGTGCAACTGGGTGCTCAGCTTCCTTACTGACCGCCCCCAGGTGGTGAAAGTGGAGGGTGGTGTAACCTCTGGGCCGCTGACCCTCAACATCGGTTCCCCCCAGGGTTGTGTTCTGAGCCCGCTGCTGTACAACATCTACACTTATGACTGCACAGCCTCCGGAAGTTCAACCTCCATCATTAAATTTGCAGACGACACTGTGGTGCTGGGTCTTATCTCTGATAACAACGAGCAGCCCTACCAGAACCAAGTGGCAGACCTGGCACTGTGGTGTCAGTCCAACAATTTGGCCCTAAATATGAAAAAGACAAAGGAAATGGTGGTGGACTTCCGGCGGAAGCAGGACAGCGGGTTCACCCCCCTCATCATCAACGGGGAGCCTGTGGAGAGGGTTCCTAGTTTTAAGTACCTGGGTGTGCACATCACTGAAGACCTAACCTGGACCCTCCACACACAACATGTGACAAAGTCATCTAGGCAGCGACTGTACTTCCTCCGGAGGCTGAGGAAATTCAAGGTCTCCCCTTCCATCCTGAAGACCTTCTACTCCTCAGCCGTGGAGAGCGTCCTCACAGGATGCATCTCCGTCTGGTACGGAAGCTGTACCACTCAAGACCAGGCCAACCTACAGAGGGTGGTGCGCTCAGCTGAGCGGACTATCAGAGCGTCCCTACCCAACGTGAAGGACATCTACCACAAGAGGGTGGAGTCGAGGGCAAAAAACATCAGGAGGGATGACACACACCCCAATGCCAGCCTCTTCACCCTGCTGCCGTCGGGTAGACGCCTACGAAGCCTTAACTCAAGGACTGAGAGACTTAAGAGAAGTTTTTATCCACAGGCAGTGAGACACTTGAATTCAAATTTTTAATTCAACACCTTATTTTTATTTTATCTAAATAAATTAACTAATTTATTTTATTTTATATTTTTATTTTATTTAATATTTTTATTTATTTATTTATGCACAGTGTGGAGCATTGACCATTTAACATTTCACTTCAATTCATTGTATGTGACAAATAAAAACACTTGAACTTGAAACAAGTTTTCACCAAAATCTTTTTTTTTATTTTTTTTTTTTTACTGTTGCATTTGAACGCATCAATCATATTACTGAGCCGATCTGAACACATCACATTTGACACTGTTTGTGACCATTGGTTAGTTGTTTTTTTTAAGCTAACTAGCTCTAAATCCTGCATATAAAAACTGCATTACTATTTTTAACTGACGGGACTTTCTACACCGTCCGGTTGTGTGATTACTACCGCTGCTTTGAATGACTGTTGATGCACGCGGTGCCGACTCCGAGCCCGTCTGCACAACGTCTGCAGCAGCAGCAGCTGACAGAGTTTTCGGTTGGACTAGACGGATACTGAGTTGAGGGAGTTTTTTGAACACAAAGACAGTGAAGGTACAACACTTTTATGTAGGCCTACAGTGCAGTTTTAAGATATGACCAAAATACAAGCTGTGGTCGCTGTGGGCGTGCATGAACCGTGAACCAACCTGTCGGCGGCTGGCTGTAAACAGTGCTGCGCCTATGAGTAACTTATTAATCGCGCGACACAACGAATCGACGACCAAATTCGTTGCCAACGCATTTAGTCATCGATTTTTATCGATTTTATCGATTCGTTGTTGCAGCCCTACATGTGACTTAACATAATTCCTTTTGTTTTGAAACTGCTCCTGAAATCAAACTAGTCTTCTGCCTTCAATGTGTTTGACTTTCAATTTGCAAATTCAGGCTTCCCTTCCTTTGATCTCATAAAACATTTAACAAGTTGCAATACCGAAGATGCACAGTATAGAGCAGGGGTCAGCTACCTTTTCAACATGCAGTGCCAGTTTGACAGTCTCTCGTTAATGAGTGTGCCTTAAGCAACAATATATTTAAAATTAAGCTGAATTATGACATAGCGACCAAAACAATTTCCAGAAGACCTGGAATTTTACTATTTTCATATAGTCCACAATCATGCATCGACATTTTAATTGTTTTTTTGGTTGTTATATTTGCAAAATGGGCTTACAAATTATAATTACATGTCCCATTTTAAAACACAATTTTTAGAAACTCATTCCAAAAAATATTTGCACTGTGAGAAAATTAAAAAACGCGAATATATGAGAATGTTGGAACCATCCACATCAATATCTTTAAGACATGCACAGCTTTGCAAAACCATGTGAAGGGGGATGCATAAAGGCCACTTGCAACAATAGTTTAAATATTTTCTTCTCTATTACTCACAACATAGGTTTAAAAACTATTAATTGATCCCATTTCAGAAAAACTGCTTTCTGTAACTAATTTAAACATTTGCACTGGGAGGAAATGCCCAAAACAGAAAAAAGTATAAAAAAAATCAGTCGTAATCATGCTGCCACATTGTGCTGTATTTTTTTTAAATTATATATATATATATATATATATATATATATATATAAATTAAGAGAGATATATTCCTTTTTTTCTTTTTTAAGTATGCCAATGATTATGCTGCCCCGTGCCAGTGGTGGCACACGTGCCTAGGGTTGCCGACCGCTGGTATAGAGTGTAGCCTTTGCAATGAGAAGGCAACAATAGTATGAACATTTGTAATCAGCTATAACAATTGATTATTTCTTTTTTACATGCAGCAGAGGTGAGTAAGCATAATATAATCAGTCGACATTAGAAAAGACTCAAAGTCCAATGTTATGTTATGTTAGCTGTACAAACAACTTCACAGACCAATCCTACTTTCAGGGCACAGTAGAATAAATGCGTCATGGCAAGGATGCATTTTTTTTTTATGAATAATATTGGGAAAGCAGAGGAGGAAAGGGTGAAAAGAGGGATGTAGATGTTTGGGCTAGCGTTCCCTTCTGTTTAGAGTTACAAACAGAATAACCCAAACCCATAAGGAGACATCACAATTGAATAATGGCTTTTATAAATACGAAGATTAATACAAATGTTTAGTAATTTGGGGACAAGGGACGGCCTGGTCTCTCCAATGGTCAAATATATGTAAATAAAATATATCAAAAAATATTATCTATTATTTTAACCAGTTTTATTAATGGGGTTTCATTTATCCAGAAATAAACCGGGTTGTAACCTTAGAAAGTTACGGTTTACTTGAGCTTGGTGGCTGGCATGAGCCAGTTGTCATAGTATCGTAGTAAGCTTGATAGGTATTGAAATATATCAATAAATAAGGTCTCCGCTGGAGATCTGCTTCTCCACAGTTTAGGGGGTAGAGGCGGGGATAGGATAATGAGCCTATTATTATAATTTATTATGTACTTTTATACTGTATACACAGGAATATGCATTGCCAATGCCACTATTTAACGTTCTGCCCACTAGAGGGCATTCTACTATTAAACATTTCTCTCTTGCCCAGTAAATATAAGGCACAAAGGGATTTGACAATACTGCCTCTCAACCGCTATTTTATAATGAGCCGCGTTGCCCATGGTGATGGAGAGCTTACTCACAACTCGCGTTGCACGTCCCTTTTACATCCAACGCCATTCTTGGTTGCGATTTCTTCAGACGACAATTAAATAACAAATCATTGAGTGAATCACAAAGGTGGATTTTTTTATGGCTTGCCAGCGGATAAATCCTTTTAACCAATCACATTCAGGTATATTTGTCATAGTCACCACAATGGTGACACGGTATGTGAATATAGGTTGTTTTTGATAACATGAAAGGCGTGCAGTTGTATGGCAAAAGATTTGTTTTGGAAACCAACTTTCTATGAAAGGATGACAGCCTAATTTAGTTATTGAACAGGAAAATGACCCACTCATCGTAATCCCCCTCATCTGCAAACAGCCATTAACTGTGCTATTTAACTTTTGGATTCAAAGTAAAATTCCAGTATGCTTGAATCCTCTTAATACATAGGATGTTTGGTTGAAGGGACGGAGCATGAGCACTAGGCTATACAGGCTCTATAAGTCGAGTATTCCATCCGTCTTTTCACCTGCGCGATTATTACACAAATATGACGCATATTTGCATCGCAGCTGACGTAAATAGTTTTTAACGTGCGTGTAGACTTTACACTCAGGTATGACGTGAGAAAAGCATTTCGTTTTCACATGCGGGGAGGCCCCGGTGAGAAGGGTGAGATAGGCTTATGTTAGTGTACATTTTAGAGATAAATGTTGGGCTGTTTCTCTTTGATACGCTGGTGCGCTCTCACTCAGTCATTTAAAAGAACTTGGTTACCAACGGCACTCAAAAGTGCCACTCGCATCACGTCAAGATAACGCAGCCTAATTTTTATTGCATTCATTTTTTTATTACTTTTACTATTATTTACTGTATTTCTTTGGCCTATCGGGGGTCCTCATTGGCATGTAGAATCACAGGGGAAATACTGAGTTCTCTAGGTTTGAGGATTGTTGGATAGATTGAAATGATGCGAGTAAACAACTTAACAAAATATCTAACATAGGTCTAGTCATTATAGATACTAATGTGGAAATGTTAGATTATACCTTCAAGCTCGATCAGGAAAAAAACGATATGCTTATTTCACTCAGCCCCATGGAAAATATTTTTGCTTCTTAGAAAAGCTCAGCTTATTATTCGAGCTCTGAGCATAGTAGACTTCTCAGTCCTCCCACTTTACCAGATCACTACATAACCTGGATCAGCTGTTAAATAACATTGCTTTGTGACTTGCATATGCGTGCGTGTGTAATGTAAATGTCCATCCACTGATTAAAGGTTGGGTATGCGATTTGCGAAACGCCAGCAGATTTTGAAAATACACAACTCAAATGGTCCTACCCCCTCTCATTCAACGCTGAATCTGACTCCACCCATTCCAAGTACCTGGACGCGCAATCATGCACGAGCGCGAACAGAGATGCGCGAGAGCGAGCCAGGCTAGCATAGGTTTTCGTTTAACAACATGGCACTACATTCAGCTGTAAGTTGCACCCAGTACCGCGGGAAGTAGGGGTGCTGGGGGTGCTGCAACACCCCCTGTCCGAGGCCCTGTCTTATCACAGAAAACGATCATTTCTAAAAACTCCGGCCAAAGTGGAGATTTCTGAAAACGCCGGTTACGTGTTGTCGTGTCAACGGGGAGAAACGGGATTTTAGGTTCTGAAGCGTCACATTATGCACCAGGAAATGCTTAACGTCATGTGAGCGCCCGCTGTACCGTATTGGTCCGAATATAAACACAAACCCCATTGTAAGACGACCTATATTTGGAAAAAAGATTTGAAGACCAGATCTTGTTTTTATGAATAAATAAATTGTATTCATTGAAATAATATACGAAAATAAAAAAGGCATAGAATAAAACACTGCATTGCCACTAAACAGTAGTGCAAATAGGCCGTACTGATGTGTACACCAAAGACTATTCCTGACACTCCTCTGCCCCGCTGTGTTCGCTCTGGCTGTGGTCGCTCCGCACTGTTTCGGCCCGTGGCAAAGCGAGTCTGACCTAGTGCTGAAAAAAGGTTATATGAAAAAGTGTGAGGGTAGCGGTGGTGCGCTAAACTTGTTCTGTGAGCAGCTGGATGTGAACCTTGGTGTGAAGGAAGTGAACACAACGATCGATTTTCAACTGTGCGCGCATTCACTGGTGTAATTGAGCTGCGCTGCTATATATCTTTTTTATCAATGTAACGAGTTGCGAGTCTAGTGCAGGCTGAGTTTTTTTTTTCCAGCACCCCCTGCTGAGAATACGTTCTCGCGGCTATGTTGTCACATAAATAATTAGTATTTTTAGAAAATGTATGTTTGTTTCATATAATTGTATTGGAAGTCCTGGTTTTCACTAGGGTTGCCGCGGTGTGGAAATGTTCACACCGAGTAATACACTCGTCTCAACACCGGTATTACCGAGTATAAACGGTATAAACTCTGAAACTAGGTCAACCGCCACATATACGGTTTTTAGACCCTTCTCGTCCTTCAGTTGCCGCAGACGTTTGAAAGCAGCGCCTAGGATTATTCTTGATTTCAGTTTTTCTCTTTCAGCGTTTTTATTATCAATTACTCTCTGAAAAAGAGTTTTCCTTCTCTTTGCTGGCGGTGGTGGTGGTGGTGGGGATGGTGGCGTCTTGTCTGCCATGGAAATTGTCTTCTACTGCTAGGTCCAAATGTGGATTAACTAGTTCCAGTAGCTACCGCAGGATAACAACAAACAGGAGCTTGCTCTGGGTCACGAGCTCTGGGTCACGAGTACTGCACGAAGGGGGCGGGGGAGGGGGAGTGCAGTACGACCGTTTGATTGACGTACTTACTGTCCAATGCAACTCGGTGGCAATGGAAATGATTGGCTGGAGTTTTTCGAGCCCTGCCCGTTCCACAGATGATTGACTTGTTTAATTTTCATGTCAGTACTTCTAACTCAGTGGCTGTAAGCGGGTTATGATAAGGATTTAAAGTAATTTTGCAAAAATGGCCAAAAAAGCGAATTCCGTACCCAACCTTTAATAGCGCACAATTCAATATTCCAAAATTAATTAACCAGTTTCCTGGTTTAATGTGGTCATAAGGGGTGTGTGTGTGTGTGTGTGTGTGTGTGTGTGTGTGTGTGTGTGTGTGTGTGTGTGTGTGTGTGTGTGTGTGTGTGTGTGTGTGTGTGTGTGTGTGTGTGTGTGTGTGTGTGTGTGTTTTGACCTGGTTCCTCTCAGCACTGAACAGATAGCTCGCCATGAGCTGGAGAGCCTCGGGGTTGTCATGGTGATAATGCAACGCCTTCTCTATGGACTCTCTGCACTTGTCCGCCGCTCCCTCCTCCATGCTAGACACACAGAAAACTTTTAACAACAGTCAGAGTGACATCATATAACAGTACAAAAATCTAAAGGGAACTGTCATCTTAGCCCGCCAGAGCGCTAACCATAGGATGTAAACGATACACGCCCTTAACGACCCCATTAACGACCTAACCCTAACCCCGATATACTACTTTACTATGCCACTTTCTCACATTCAACACAATTTCCTGTCTTTCTTCACTGCTCCAATGAAAGACAAAAGCCTGTTCAAACATAGAAGATGAATAATATAAAGGTGTTTTAGTTTACCAGAGGTCTGTCAGGTAGATCTCTGCCACAGAGCAGTAGGCCACACATACGTCTTTGGTTGTTGGTATTTCAGCATCCTCATCAGATGCTGCGCAAGCTCCTACCAGGGCCTGTGTCAAGTAATTTATTAAGTCGAGTTATTTGTTGCACATTTGTAAAATTAATATTGTACATACACCCCGCAATTAATATCATGAAAAGTAATATCATGACTTTTCATGATATTAATTGCGGAGTGTATGTACAATATAAATTTTGCAAATGTGCAACAAATAACTCAACCTAATAAATGACTTAACACAGGTCCTAATTAAGAAAAAGCAAACATTATTTTTCAACTGTCAACAGCTCCCTCTTATGTAAAATTTCCAAAACTGCATGAGTAAATCAATTAATGCTACAAATCTCTTACCAAAATGTGCCATGGGCCATCCTGTCCAACCTAATCCTGAGCTGCCTATTGACACTTGTTTCATTTCATTATTATCCCTGTTGGTTTGCAAAGATGTTCAGAGTTCACCCAGACTCTGCATAGCCGCCCCCTACCACCACCGCAACGCACGTGTTGTATGTTGCACGTCCTGTCACGTAACGTACGTTAAGTATGGGACAGTTGGCCCAAAACGCACGAGATGTATTCGTTTTCACAAAGAAATCGTTTCCGTGTGGACGGGGCCGAATTGTACGTGGTATGTCCGGTCACATAATGTACACACTTATAGTGTGTTCCAGATGCCTCGGACACCAGCCTTCCGCATCGCACTTTTGACGTAATTTCCTGTCTCGTAGCACTTATAGCATTCCCGTTCGTCTTTGTGATTGTGTCATGAAATTGGCTAGTTGTAGTTTACTGTTAGCTACATTAGCCTCTTTTGCAAACCAGCTTGAAAACAAACAACGCAACTTTACATTGTATTGCACGCACAGCAAGACCGTGCAATGCATAAACTGGTGTAGCAATGTAATCAAGTGTGTAAGACCATTTAAAATAAACATTAAAACGGACCAACGTGGTACAAATAGAAAGAAAATAAATCTCTTTACGGGTGCAGCCATTTTCGTTGAGAGTCATCACTGAACTCGGTATACTCTGAGAATTCTGAGGGGGCCCGGCCAAAAGGGGGCGTGCCGCAAGAAAGCTGTGAGATTTCCCCACTTGCAACTCAGAAGGCTGGTGTCCGAGGCATCTGGAACACACCATTATTGTCTGTGGTACGTCTTTTCACTTAATATACACACTTATTGTATGTGGTGGATCCTGGCACAAAAAAATAAAATAAATATTAATAAATAAAATAATTGTTGTGTAGCTAGCTTTTTTTTGTACGGGGAATGGGTTAACCTAGCAATTATTGGTGCTTGGCACTCGTTTTTATGAACATCCTTACTGTACCGACAGCGATATATTACTCTTTCTTATGACAAATGTACTTATTGCAAGTGACTTTGGAAGTGATGGCAATGTGACACTGAAGCTTCGATACGCGCTTCAAACCCTGATCTACAACTCCCAAGAAGCACTGCTTCGAAGCTTGCTTCAGAGCAAAAAACATCACGTGACATGTGACGTCCGAAGCAGCAACTGGTTCGTTGCCTGAATGAATCACTTGACTGGTCCGCGGCTCGGTGGAGAAGCTTTGAGCAAAAAAAAAAGAAACCGACTCAATCCATAAGCCGTTGAAAAACTAAGGCAGCCTACCCCAATACCAAATCTTTGAGTGTCTAACCCCATCCCACATAATCACCCCCTTTCAAAGTTACTCAAGCACACCCAACCACCTTGCCCGAAGCCAGGTCACCGCCTAATTATTTAATGAAAAAAAAAAACACAATCGATGCTACAATCGTTTACGGGAGTTGTGCATACGGTATGTATGTAATAGAACAACGTAAAGTATCGATTAGAGTAGACTAGGGGATAACACACTGACTGTGGAGTGGAGGATCCGGGTTCGAATCCCATTCCTGGGGGGAAAGTTTTTATATGCTGTTTCAATTATATCCTAGCCTACATCAGTTAGCCTATCTGGACAGAAGGCTAGGCATATCCCTTTAAGAACAATTTAGACACATATTTAGATCAATCTTTATTCGTGAAAAGATCATGCTATTAAGTATTTGGGTTTGTGTGTTTGTGAGTCAAATAGTTTTCAAAGCAGGGATACGTTGAATCCACTGCAGCCTCGAACTTCGCCAGCAGAGGTCACTGTCACTGAAGCTTCGAGTAATGAACCCATTTTCGAAACATTGGCTCAACTGGTTCAATGCTTTATAAAAGATTTGCCCATCACTAGACTTTGGATAAAAGCGTCTGCTAAATGCCCTAAATGTAATTGTAAAGATCACTCTGTCCGAAAGCAGGGCCCGGAGTTCTAATCCTAAATCACACATTATTAAAAGGCTGATTCTTGCCCATGTGTGTGCAGCTACCTTATATTCTCAGTAAGAGACAGGTAAGGAGGGGTGGGGTAGCTAGGAGTTTGTCAACAACAGTGATGCCCAACCAGGGGACCAGCAACGTAACCCCGGGGGTCACACAAGTAGATATCAGGTTGTAGGCAGGAACATTTATGGCATAACAAAATGTGACATATTTTCTTTTTGTATTTATGGAGGATCATGTTTTCCCATGGTGACTTCCAGTAGAGGACTATACAGTTTGCTAAAAAGTGAGTAGGAGTATGATTAGGCGTCTTTCTAAAGGATAATGACAGGAAGCGTAATTATGAGGGAACCATTGGGTTTTCTGGTTGGAACTGACTACCCTTGAACATCGATAACAAACCGCCAATTCAATGAATTGCCATTTGTTCTTGGTATTTGGTATTTGTTCTTGTTTTGAGGCATTGTATGTCGTTTTGCGATTGTTTTTGTACTGCTAATGCCCTGTCCTACAAGTATTAAATATAGATATTGCCGTTATTCTATAAATGCATATTATTGTAGGTCGGATATATCAAAAACAGCTGTGGTCTATTCTATATATTTAACAAATATGTCCTGCACATACGTTTTTCAGAAGGTTGGAGCAAGATGTGCAATTGGTTTGCTGTAGGGTCGATTCTAAAAGAATAAAAGGTCTCAGCACTTACAGTGGTCTGTTTTTCTTTCTCCAGAACGGACAGCAGTATCTCTATTCCTTTAGTGTAGTATTCCACAGCTTCTTGTCCACTGTGTATCTGTCCCAGTAACATGTATTTACTGTGGCCTTCATTTGGACTTATCTCCACAGCACGCAGAAACACTTAAACACTCTTGGTCAAGGAGGAGACAGGGCTTTTTGGTGTGTGGAAAATAAACAGTCACTGTACCATTGGCAGAAATTAGTTCTCTAAAACACACACACACACACACACACACACACACACACACACACAAAGGATATTTCTTTAGCTTTCTGTCTGTCTCCTAGCTCTGAGCAGATGTGTCCCAGGATGTCTAGTGCCTGTAGATGGGTCGGCTCTACATCCAGCGCCCGCTGACAGAAGCGATTTGCCATCTCAAAGTCGAAGCTGTCCATGCACTCCTCCGTCTGGAATGACAGGACAGCAAAACATTCCCGACTGAGCAGTGTTTCCAAACCTTGAAATGTTAGAGCAACAACAGAATATGGAGGGCACCTTTTCTAGGAGTTGTTGTACAGAATATCTCTCGGCTGTCTTTTTCTTGGCTTTCTCCTGCATACGTAGTTTGACCCTTTCGTGAGGCGATAGGTCAGCCATTCCTGTACCTATATCGTACATGATTAACACATATAAGGCAAAGAGAACGTCAACGTGAAGTCCAAACTGTTGTCACGCTAGCTTGAGTTTATAATTCAAATAAAGCCAGCCCTGAACCCTGAGGATATTACCTCCATTTGAGTGGTTGTCTTTCCTTTTCGTTTTGTTCTTCTTTTTGCCCTTTGCCTGCCCTCCCATGGTATTGTACTGCTAATTGCTGTTTCTGAATTGAACTTAAGTTAGAACATCAAGTTGACAGTAGGACCAACGGCCACAAGCATGGAGAGGGTTTCACACGTTCTGCGCATGTGCCTCTCTGTTGGCAACTACGGAAACCACCGAGGACATCTTTAGCAGACTGCAAATCTTAATTAGCCTGCCCTGGCTAACGCCAAACCGAGAAGAGGTCTGGGAACCACACACAGTAGCTGTGTTCGAAATCGTTCCCTATACACTCACTCACTATGCCCTATAATGTTCATGATATAGTGCACTATATAGGGAACGAACAAACGAGGGGTGTGTTCGAAACCGCCTACTTGCTTACTGCTTACTACCTACTAAATATTTGGCTTACTTCTCGAATCCTTAAATAATGATTGAGTAATCCATTTGAGTAATCGACGTTCAGAAGACCGTCCTTACTTAACCACCTCAGATGACGTGAATCAAATGACGTGTCAATAACCTACCGACCGGGCGCCGTTAATAAACATTATAAATAAATATATAAACGTCACATTTAACGCCACAGTACACCTTCAACCTAAGGATTTGCGGTGATATGTTAAAACAATTGTTAAACAATTATTAAAAGCACTGCTGCTGCGGCTCCCCGTTTAGCGCCATTGCTTCCACTGTTCTTTTGAATAGACGCAGTGCATTCTGGGGCAGTTTAGTACGTCTAGTAAGCTAGCGATGCTTACTCAAAATCTTTCCGGAAGTAGAAGACATTCGGATACTACCAGAGAATGTCTAATATGAGGAGAACTGGCACTCGCGGGTTAGTTCCGGGTTTCTGGACTGGTTGCAGTAATAATCTTTGACCACGCGGGGCGCTCGTAGGCGAGTCCAGAATGAATGGGAGCCAACGGGGTTTTATCCTCAGAATCCACTTTTCTCACGATGTAATTTTTTGTCAAGTAATTTTAAAGTTGCTATCAAAGGGTGGGGCTAAGATAATAAACTCAGCTGAATATTGCATTTTTTAAGGTCACGTATCTGTTCTAAAAAGGCGTTAAAAACATGCGATGACGTCACACACTGTAATACTGTCAGAGGTACTACTTTACGGCAGTTTCTAAAGCACTTCCCTTGTCCCGCAACGATAACACCAGCTGTTGGAGGTAAGGCTTTTTTTTTGCCCTAGTTACAGAGTTTTAGTGAGCTAATGTAAAAAAAAGAAATGCGCGAATGTTTTACATATGTATGTTACTTACAGAGAGTGTTTTTTCTAATCCTCACTAGTGCCGATGATAAAGCTTTTTTTTTAGTAACGATTATGAGCCATTTCTTTCTCCTAAAATAGAAACCTGGATTAGAATCATAATTTTAAGACTGCATCAATTTAGTTTACATCAGTAAACAATCTGCTAGAGTGCAGTGTTCTGTTGTTCTCCTCATGCCTCTTCCTTTCTTGATCTCTACAGTCGGACCTTGATGCTGTGACAACGGACAAGTCTTCTTCCTCTGTCCTTTTCCCCTACCTCTGTTCAGTATGTTCAGTGTTGTTAAATCATTTATCTTTTTTTTTTATTAGTTACTGTTCTTATTGTGTTCTTGTTAGTGTGATGTTTGAATAAACTTGCCTGTTGCAATGTTGATATAATGTTTGTATAATTACTGTTATACAACTGTTACTGTTTCAATGTGATCCAGACCATATTTCTCATTTAACAAACATGTGTAGCTTATAATGTGTTGCATGGCAGAGCAATTACGGTATATTCAATGGCTTAAAACAAACCCATCTGTAAAGATCAGTGAATGCATAGAAATCAATGACAAGTGGTGTAGATGTGTTTTCCCTCTGTGCAAGGTCATTAGCCCAAGTCCTACAAAAAAATAACGACTGTAATAGCAGATGTTGAAGTTGTTAAATCGTTAACTAACCATTTGTATGGAACAATCGGTTAAGGTAAGTTAAGTGCTTGAGTCTCGACACTTTAGAGAATGTCTAGCGCGCAACTTGAATAAGCCATGTGCGATATTACCCGGGCTCCAGCGCAACTTTCATTACCAGGTGAAGCCTCAGGTAGCCTAGGACCATTCATACAGGAGCAAGCAAGAACGTTACCTTTTTCTGTCCTTGGTAAACGAAAAGACGGACAATCCGTTTCCAATGTAAGTGCAGTTTATCATTGCACATTTACGAGGCATTTATTTTTTAAACTATCTTTATTTTCGAAAAATAGACAATGACAGATTAAATGATATTGAGCGGGATATTGACTGTATTATTTAAGGTGGTCATACCGTACCTACCATGTATATAACACATTGAACATTGAACGAAAGAAATGGAAGAAATTCCATTTATGCCCATGTAGCCTACTTTCACCAAACTATCTAAAAAATAAAGGACCTGCAGGAAAATATAAATACAGTACTCAAAAATTGAGTTAACACGTTTCTGATTGCTCTTCAGCTTCAGATGCCGTAAGAGGGGTCTCTCTCTGGTCGTAATCAGTCGCAAATCCGTCCCTGACCAATCAGCATTCATTAGCAGAATGCTAGCGTGTATGGCCAACAACGGCCCAAACTGTAAGAAATCGAAAGGACATAAGTACTCACTCATTTGACTTTTGAACCATAATCTATATTGAACTTGCGGAATCTACAATAAAATTTGCGATATTTCAACGACAAGCAGGTGAAAGAGGCATAATTAGCCGTTTAGCCCCATAGACTCCCATTCAATCTGGACTCGCCCGCGATCACCCCTAGTGGGTGTCTCATGGAACTACAACCAAAATCGGTACAATGGGGCGTATAGGGAGTGCCCAGGCTCTTCGTAGACGGGCTCTGATACTACTCGCTTACCTAAACTCGCTTACCAAGTTCTCGCTTACTCAATTTGACGTCATAGTTAGTAGGAGTAGTAAGCAAGTACGCGGTTTCGAACACACCCGAGTATTCGGACGCTACGCTGAACATTTCTAAACGTCATTTGCGTCAGAAAATGCGCCGGGTGTTTGTGTGACGCAGACAGATGCGCCCACATCATGTAAACAAACCGAGCATTCACGATGCAGTAACAGCAAATTCTAACAAAATTTCTTAACCAGTGTTTTATATCAGCCTTGATGTTTTTGCCTGTTTGAGTAATAATAGTTTAATTCATAGCCACGGTTTTGCGTACATAGAAGTAACGTTACGTAGCTACTAGGGCTGGGTAAAAAATCGATTCATCAATGCACTGCAATTTATCTGTTCTCGATTCAATTTCGATTCAGAATTTTTTTGAAATCGATTATTTCCATTTAAAAAAAAAAAGAAGCATACTCAGCCATTGTAATCTTGAAGCGAGTATGCCTAAATGACCATGCCCTTTTACATTTGTCCATGTTTTTACTTTTGTGCTGCAAGTTTAGCTCAGGAACAATACTATACAATGTATTCCCTTTTTGCTAGTTAAAGCACAATGAAATGATTAATTAATTTTGAAATGGTTAATTCTAAATAATATTTGGGTATTTTTGTCATCTACACGCATTATCGAATCAATATCGAAGCAATTGGATCAATATCAAATTGAGTAGATATCGAATCGATTGAATTGTGAGGTACCTGGCAATACCTAGCCCTAGTATTTTATGAGTCTGTTGTAGCCAGTGCAATCTTCTTCGCTGTCACATGCTGGGGCAGTGGGATGAGGGTTGCAGACACCAACAGACTTGAAAGACTGATTAGGAGGGCCGGTGATGTTGTGGGGGAGGAACTGGACACCCTGACGACCGTGGCAGAGAGGAGGATGCTGTCCAGGCTTCAGTCCATCTTGGACAATGTCTCACACCCTCTCTATGACACACTGGCCCTGCAGAGGAGCACCTTCAGCAAGAGATTCCTCTCACCCAGATGCACCACAGAGCGCCACAGGAAATCTTTCCTGCCTGTGGCCATTAAACTTTACAACGCCTCCCTTAGAATGTCAGACACTGTCCCTCTGTAATCTCTGACCTCAAACAAGGACTATAATTCTTGCACCTTTTGCACAATACTGTACAATTCTTTTTGTACAGTGCTGTCTTTTGTGTATGTATGTGTATATATATATATATGTATATGTGTATGTATGTATGTGTGTATATGTATAGATATATATGTATGTATACATGGTGTTGTATATATATTTATATTGTCCTTAAATTTGTTATTTTGTTTTTCTTAGGTTTTATCTTTTGTGTATGTATGTGTATTTATGTTGCATGTATATGTATGTGTGTGTGTGTGTATGTATATGTATGCATATGGATATATATATATATGTTATATTTTATATATTTTATTCTTAATATTTATTTTGTGTATGTATATCTGGAGTTCGTGACAAAAATAATTTCCCTCTGGGATTATTAAAGTATTTATCTATCTATCTATCTAGTAGCTACCTAACGTTACTTTCCATGTAGTAACATGTTATAGATGTGATGATGCGAGTAACCCAGTACAATTGAAGCTTAATGAATTTGTATGCGTTATTTCATTCAGTCTCCAATAAAGACAAGCTGACAGGGCAGGTCAGCGTGAGAGCCTTGTGCTACAGGTCAATGAGGAAGAGCGGGGCACCACAGTTTGAGTGTAGGCAGGAAGCTGTGTTCATCCCTGTTCAGTGGTGTTTGTTCGGTTAAGCAGTAGCTAAGTGTAGTCCTCAAGGGCCACCAACTTGAATGTTTTTCATGTCTCCCTGTTTTTCACACACAATTTAATTTAGTCAAGGTAATGAGTACAATACTACAACTTTTCAATATTCAAGATATTTATTGTCGTTGGCACAGCAGAAGTACAGGTAGGCCTACATTGGAATAATTGTGTGATTCTTGGAGTCCGCTTTTAAAAAAACATCTTTATTTTAAGAGTGAGAGAATATAACAGTAAGCATTCAGGGTGGTAGGCTTTTTCTAGCATAGTTCAAGTCTTACCTTCATAGGAACCAAGTTGTTTTTTACACCCATGATGCTGAGGTTATATTTCTAATGATTTACCTTTTTCTCTCAGATCAAGCTTTGTGATTAATCACCAGTTATGAAAAAAGAAAATTAATCTATGGGCTGGAGCAGCTGTCTCTGAGAGGAAAAGAAAAGGATAGCTCAAACAACAAATACAAATGCAATGGCATCACGTATAATTGCATCTGTAACTACTTATAAATGACCGTTGATGCACATGAAACCTCAACTTCCTATAAGACAACCTGATGTGTCTGGATATCCAATGCCCTAATGTGGTCTCTGTGCTCTTTCTTTTTATAGTGTTCCTGTCCGGGCCGTATCTTTGGGAGGCGCTGTTTGGTGGTTTGCCGTGCACTTGCATGCAGATAAGTAGGGTGTTACCTGCTCAATTCATGCATTTTTTACAATTGTTTATTAATAGTATTTATGTTCTAGGATCAGCATTGGAGGAGTTGGAGACGGTCACGTTCTGGCGCTGTCACTTCAGTGCTCCTATTTTCATCTCATAGAATAATAACTTATGACTTTTTTGAACTATTTAAAAATACACTTTTGTAGACTTGAACTGGAAACACGTCTCTTTATGCCCTGTTTACACCTACCCGATAGTGGGCCCCGATGGTGCCCGATGGATAAATCAGCAGCTATCGTTATAACATCGGCAAATAGCGTGGTTGCATCGGGAAACACCGTTACTCTTCCCGGGAACATCGTTAGACAACGGGAAGAAAAGCTCAATGATCGGGCAACATCGGGTAACATCGGCAAAGAACGAACATGTTTGTTAATTTTGGGTCTATCGGGGTAGAATCGGTTACCAGGTGTTGCTATGGAATAATCGGCTATAATCGGGAATAGAACGGGACTACGGGAGTATAACGTAAGACATCGCAAGTCGTTCGGGAATTTTCCTGGGGTACATCGGCTATATTCGTTAATCTTCCGCGCTTTATCGTGTTTTATCGTCTTTATATCGGCAACCTCAACACACGAAAGACCCCCGAGAACCCTCGACAAATAACGATTGTGACCAAATTGTGTTAAGGAAGACCCTCAATCTGCCACTTGGGTATAAATAGGGGGTGACGGATGGATGTCCTACTTTTATTATTAAAGGGGTACTTCGCCCATTATTATAAAATCGCTATTGTAATATAAATAAATATATAAATAAATATCAGTCTAAACCAGTCTCCCCTTTGCCTTCTCCCGAAATGACGCCAAATGACGCCAAACGCGTCACTTGACGTGTTTGGCGTCATTCGAAATGACGTCAAATGACGCCAAACGCACTTCGGGTGTCTTCCCTGGCATAAATCGTTATGTTATCGTTATAACATCGGGTATGTGTAAATGCTACCCCGATAAATTGACCCGATCATACATTTTTAGCCCGATGTCACCCGAATCACCCCGACTTCCACATCGGTGGTCCATCGGCCATTAGCGGCCATTAGCGGGATGGTGTAAACGGGGCATTAAGTCTTTACACATCTGTATTATAAATGCTGTTTGTTTCTGACTATTGTTGCAGTCACATTCATATAGCACATTCACATTCATAAAGACATGGACATCCAACTCCTGTCCTGAATCACACCATCTCTCAACATGACACTACTTGTGTGCTATTTATCATTCACATAGACCATGGTTTCTCAACGGGGGCGGTAACGCCCCCATTGAGAAACGTGATTCCATTTTTAGGGGGGGATAAAAAATAGGCTACCTTTTTCATGATTTGAAGAGTTTAGGTGTAGTGGTTTTCAATCAGGACCAGTTCTAGGTTTGAAAATTTGATTTTTTGAGTTCAAAAATCTGAAACTATTTTTTCCATAATGTATATCCTCACTGTGATAATCTAGTCCAGATTTGAAGAGTCTAGGTGTAGTGGTTTCAATCAGGACCAGTTCTAATGTGGTCCAGATGCAAAAAAAGCTGTGAAATCTCCCCTCTCTTTTTTTTAAACAAACTAAATAAAGGTTACATAAATTGTAAACTGTTTTTAAAGAATGTTTAGACTCTTAGATAATCTAAACTAATTAATGTGGCTTTACCGCGGCGATTTAGGAGGTTAAAAAACTGAGAATCAGTCGCTCCATGCCGCTTGTAAGAATCCCTTAACTTTTCTGCGAATCGGCTGCCAACTTCAGCGTCGTCGGCGTATGTTTACAATCCATTGACTCCTCACGTCAGTTTGGCTCGGAAAGCCATGAAAACTTAATACCCCGTTGAAATTGGCTGACGCTGTACAGTGGGGGACACAGCAGTGCTCGGCGTAGGTTTTCTCCTGCCTATGAACCTGTACCGTTTTTAAATGTTCACGGTCTTGATTCATGTTTAAAGTGTATCAACGTCAGCTGGCTAGCGCGATGAACACTGACCGGAACAGTCGGGGCTGTATTATTTGAAACCGGAAGTACGTCACACTCAGAGCTGCCAACATACACGATTTTGGCGTAGCAGATACGATTTCCAGACCCCAATTACGCTGCTACGCTTGACTTGAATATCCTACGCATTTCCCAACAAATCGATGTAAATCTTTTAGCAGGCAGCCACGTCCATGTGTTGACATCCAACCAGCCGTAAAGCTCACATATAAGCCCTCTTATGATTCGTTCATTGCGTCGGAAAAGAGTCAATACAATGGCCGTTTTTTTTTTTTTTTTTTTTAATGCCATCTCTATTTTTACCAAGATGCTATGCTGTTTGTAGTCTGAGGATTCCCGCTGTTGATGAGCATTTATATAATACAATTGGCATCTTGTACATTGACTACTGGTTGTTTTTCATATTTCATATCTGCATTCTTTACACACACATAGGTAAGGTACATACATTTGGCAGCTGCTAGCTTGTGATGAGAACTCTTGTTAATATCTGTGAATACGAACTCTTTCATACGAAGTTGCATAGGTACCCTGAGGGTTTCTATAAATGTAATATCGGAGATTATAACATCAGATGGATAACTAGCTATAATTTCATGCAAATTGAACTCTTCCATTTAAATCGTTAACGGTTATTTAAAGTTTCCTTATCTAGCCAGTTAGCTAGCATAGCAACTACATAACCATAAGCAACCAGAAACACAACTTTAGCTGCAACGTTTAATTTCTCAAAATCAGCTCACCAATAAAAAGCAGTCTTGGGTTCAAAGTTATTACATCCACTTGTATTATGTTAAATGGCTTCACAAAGACATTAAACAATCTTCAGAGAAATAATGTGAAATCAACGGAGCAAGGGCTTACTACACTGAATGTAATGTTAGCGAATGAGGGGTGACAAGCCGTCCCTCCCCCTTGCTAATATTTAGTCCCCGCTGTTTGTTCCAAAGCCAATAGGTTATACACATACGTGAAATACATTCCGTTTTCTATGGATAGAAAGGACATATAATAAAAGTGTCTAAAAATATTTAAGTGGTGACAGACAACGAGAAAACAAGGCAGAGATGAGGCTAAGCTCATTGATGCCTCAGCTCGCGTGTCTATCTGTTTGATCTCCGCCTCCATGATACATTGTTATAAATGTGTAAACGAATCAATGTGATTTATGTGACGTGTTTTTTGCCGCGAAATTGCGGAGCGAGCTGTCAGTTAAAGTCTACAGACTACAGGTATCAAACATGGATGGTGAATTTACTGGAGCTCCGTCGAAAAAGAGGCGGGTATCTGAACAGTGTTACAAGCTGGAGTACAACGTTGAATGGCCGATCATCACACGGTCCAAGCTGGACGACTTCCACGCCTACTGTATGTTGTGTAAGGCAGATTTCAGCGTCTGGCATGGTGGTCGTCACGATGTTGAAAAGCACACCAGGACCGGCAAACACCAGTCGTACAAAGCGGCGATGGAGTCTACAAGGCCAATCGCGGGTTTCCTAACTCTTGATAAGGACACTAGTGTCATAAATGCTGAAGTGCTGGCGGTTGACTTTCTAGTGGAACATAACATCCCGAACGCGGTGGCCGACCATATTGGGCCACTGGTAAAAAAGATGTTTCCAGACTCAAAAATAGCAGGTAAGGCTCAAATGACATATAGCCTCAATGTATCACTAGCATCCTAGCATAGATGTACCTGTAGCCTATGTACTCTCACAATACACTCTACAAACTGTACAGTCTGTACAGTAGGCCTACAGTACAGTAACAGTACTGCCTTTGTTAATAATCTGATTAAAATCATGATAACTAATTATTGCTGATTAAAACTGATTCTGTTTCTTTTTGATTTCTCATAATTTTCCATCTCATATGAAAGTGAAAAAGAAATTAAGCCTAGCCTACTCTACAGAGGATACATTTCATGATCAATCAATATTGATATTAATATTATATAAATAAACATAGAAATTTGTGTTTTGGTAGATTATTTCTTTGTTGTAACAATGCTTCTTGGCAATACATATTATACCGTTGGAAAGCCTGTTAATTTCCCTTTTAAATGGTGCCGCATTTGTGGGGAACATGCATTTGTGGGATGAGCAACACTCTTGTTTTTAGTTGTTTGGTGGATTTGATAATTGAACAAAAGTAACAAACAAGACATATTGGCAATTTTACAGTTTATTCATTTAATACACCATCCAGAGCCTCAGGAGTGGGTGGAAGATCCATACGCAGCCACAACAAATGCATGTTCCTTACAAATGCTGCACCATTTAAAAAGGAAATAAACAGGCTTTCCAACAGTATAAGATGTATTGCCAAGAAGCATTGTTACAACAAAGAAACAATCTACTGTGTGTTTATTAATCTATAGTATAATCATGATAATACAATGCAATACTTTTTTTGATTGCAATTGCAGGAAAGTATGGGTCTGGTCGCACAAAGAGTAGCGCCATTGTAGGAGCCCTTGCCAAGGAAGATGCTTCTGTGATCACGGAGGCAATGAAGACGGCTCCATACTCCTTAGCCACAGATGGGAGCACAGATTATGGAGACTGCAAGCTGTATCCCCTAGTTGTCAAGTGCTGGGATGCCCGTGCCATCTGATTCATCTAGCTGCAGAAAAAGCTGCTGCTCAGCTGCCAGTGCCTATTGAAGAGCTGCTTGTGGATGTGTTCTTCTATCTGGACAAATCCAGTAAGAGGAAACAGGGACTGAAAGAGTTTCAGGACCTGTGTGGAGTTGAAATGCGAAAGATCGTGAAACATGTTAGTACTCGGTGGCTCTCTTTAGAGAAATGCATTGGCAGGTTGTTGCAGCAGTGGCCTGCCTTGCTGCAATACTTTGAATCAGAACAGTCAAAGTTTGGGCACAGCAGCAAGACCAAGTCCACGCAGAGCACCAGCAAGAACAAAGCAACTCACAGCAGGGGTAGCGACATGTCAACCCACAGCAAGGAGAAACCAACTCACAGTGGCAGCAGCAAGGTCAATTCTGGGTTTGATTTGGCAGGCTATCTCTTCCGCCAACAAAACCTAGCCAAGTCCAGTCAGGCAACGAAAAGACCAGCAGCTGCAACCACACAGCCCAAGACTGCAGCCACTCGGCCCAAGACATGTAGCACTGCAGCCACTCGGCCCAAGACATGTAGCACTGCAGCCACTCGGCCCAAGACATGTAGCACTGCAGCCACTCAGCCCAAGACATGTAGCACTGCAGCCACTCAGCCCAAGACATGGGCACAAAAGAGAGTGAAGAGGGCATGTGAACATCTGAAGGACCCAGCATTCAAGCTTTACTGCTACTTTTTGAGTGCAGTCCTGCCCATTTTTGATGAGGCCAACACGCTGCTGCAGCAAGACCAACCTTGCATTCATGTACTGCACAGGACCTTGACCACACAGCTGAAGGATCTCCTTAACCGTTTTGTGAAGCCTGAGGTGATCAATGCGGCTGCTGAGGTTCACCAGGTACAATTCAGTCAGCCAGGAAACCAGAAGAGCAATGAGGCCTTGTTCATTGGGCATAACACAAGAACCTTCATTGCAGATCACCCTGAGCTTGAGGAGCTGCAGCTGGCCAAGGTCTACAGCGCTGTCAGGGCTTTCTACGTGAAGGCTGTGGAGTACATGGTCAAGAAGTTTCCCTACAAGGACCCAGTTTTACTGAATGCTTCTGTGGCTGACATGTCTACACGGGACAGTGCAGACTTCAATTCTATCAGGTACTTCACAGGCAGATTCCCCTGCTTGAGGATGAATGCTGAGGAGATGGACAAGCTTGAGGGTCAATTCATGACGTACCAAACGGATGTTCTGCCAGAGAGCATCACCAGCTGTGACAGACCAGACACACAGTGGCATCTGATGAGTCAGCTGAAGGATGGGAATGGCCATCTCAAGTATCCTTTGCTGTGCAGGGTGATGCTGGCTATCCTCTGCATCTTTCATTCCAACGCAGACTGTGAACGCATCTTCAGTCTTGTCACAAAAAATAAAACCAAGTTCAGACCCAGTATGCAAATGGAGACCCTGAGTAACCTCATTACCCACAAACAGTTCATGGTGGCAAAGGGGTCAGTCTGCTACAAGCAGACGTACTCCAAGAAAACTCTTGCCAAGGCAAAGTCAGCAACCTATGACCAGCTAAAGTGAGAGGTCGGGGTTGATCAGATGGTCATGTCACGGCTAAAGGTTCCCTTGAGTGTAACTCTGTTCTAAATAAGGCTGTGCACATGTGTTGCAGGTTTGTCAGGTGTTAATGTTTAATCCACCTGCTTAGTCAATACTGTATTTGGTCAGTACTGTATGTTAATTTATGTGTTTGGGTAATAAAAAACTTTTTTGTGTACGTCTGTGTATAATTGTGTGCAACACTACAGGGAAAAGACGAAAGTATACACTCAAAATACTGCAGTTCTTTGCAGATAAACATGTCCTTATAGTCCTTACCTAGATTGCATCTCAGTACACGTAAAATCTCCGGCCTAAAATTTTTGTGCTGCTTCTTTTTTTAAATGTATTTATTTATAGGCTTACCATGTCTTGTTGCATTTTAGCTTGTGTTTTTCTTTCTTGTTTATGTGTCTTGTCTGTACTACCACTGCTTGCTGGAATTTTGAATTTCCCTGAAGGAGCATTCCCAAGGGATCAATAAAGTGTATATCTAATGGTGTGTTTGTTGGGAAAAATAACCTGATGAGCACATCACATGGCAGGCACATTAATATATAGTCGACTCTTGCTCTAAACCCAACGAACACATAACACAAACATGATAATATATAGTCAGGTCAAGGCCGGAGCTGAAGGCCCCATCTCCCTGGCAGGCAGATGGTGGACACTCAGACAATGCACCAGTATCATCTCCAGAACGGGAGAGCCACATTAATTTATCACACAGGAGACATTTTGAGAGCTCTTCCCCGTTAGGAGGAACCAAGAGATACCTCTGCCCACACCAGGGGCCTGAGAGCCACATTAAATTATCACACACGAGACACTTCGGGGGGCACTCCCCCGCTTTAATTTATCACACCGGAGACACGAGGAACTCTCCCCGTTAGGAGAAGACCCAGGGCCTGGGAGCCAAGGGGCAGCAAAAACACACAGAACCGCACACATCTCAAACGCACACACCTCATCGAGAGGAGGATACAGCATAAGACTGCATCACACAGGGACTCTTCCTCTTCTTCTGAAGCAGACCTTCCACGGAGGCGAAGCTCCGGACGAACCATCAGCGCTGATTAGGGACTTAGACATATTCGATTTCTCACGCTTTATGACTCTGTATAACCGTTGCCACTTTACTTAATAAATCCAAGGTCCTCGTGCCGACAGACTTTATTACCTCTCCGTCTCATTTCATCTGGTCCAGTAACTAGACAGATCGTTTTTCCCCACATGTTCCTGAATCCTTGGACGCCAGCCTTCCGATTGGCTTTTGACGTCATTTCCGATCTCGGAGCGCTGAAATTGGCTGGTCGTTGTTGATTGGTACACCGCCGTGTTCCAATACCCGTACTGTCCGTACTTACTAGCCAAAATTTGAGTACGCAGTACGTTCCAATTCAAATCCAGCGAAAAGAAGTATACTTCAAGGACCCGGATGCCGTACTCAAAACGGGCTAATCGTGAAGTGTGGATCGAAGGACACTCCCCGTACTCAACGGCAGCCATCTTAGCTACGTAGCGGAAGAGGCGGAGCCAGGCTGAGCCAAAGTCGGTGCATTTTCCACATAGCCTGCATTAATAGAGTCATTTTGTAGTTTTTATAGTTTTTATAGCTTTTTATAGCTGCTAGGCGTAAAGAGTTCACCGTTCAAAGCGGGATGTTTATTGCGGGGGAGGAGCCGCGGCGGCAGTCGTGATCGTAATTTCCGGTAAGTGCACCACGGAGTACTCGATTTGGAACAGCACTCACATCTGAAAAATTCCCGTACTCAAGTGAGCCCTGCGTCCATTCCTACCGGGCGCGTAACGGCAGCGTAGCGCTGCCTTGCGAGCCAGCCCTATTCACGCGAGATCACGAGATCACGCGATAATCCGAAACCTAATGTACTCACCTTCCACTCCCAAAACTATTGCAATTAAATGCCACGCTTTGTCCTTTTTGACATTTTCCTTATAAAAAGGATGATTTGGTACATAAATGGCTTCATGTTGCTGAACTTCGACAATCAGTCTCTCGTCATCCATGTTGCCGACCCTTTGATTGATTGACTGCTGACCTGGTGCCACCGGTCATGACTTAATAATAGGGGTGTGACGATACACTCAGCTCACGAGACGAGACGAGACACGATTTTCGGTTCACGAGAACGAGACGAGACGAGATTTTAAGAAAACGACAATGACAAAATATATGACTGGACCAACAGACTTTTATTTAACCGAGTTGCACATGCATTTTAAAATGTTTTATTATAACTCTTAACATTCATGAAATTGAAACTAAAACTAAAATGTATAAGTAAAATAAATTAAATTAAATAATTCTCTTTTTTTTCAAGTGCAAACAATATTATGTGCAAAACCAAATCAAAGTTGTACTCCATCAATACAGAGTGCAAATAGTGCAAACACAGTCCGACCAAGTATGTCACTGACAACTTGGTATTGTCCGTGTCTTATCAGTCACTCTACTGCCATTCATCATTTCCGCCAGGTACCCAAAATGCTGCCAAACAAATAATTTAAAAGTGGCGCGGGCATCTTCCACGGTAATACGGGTATTTTCCGACGTCATTCTGGCTGCCTATGGCTGCTTCCCCTGCTTCCCCTCCTTCTCCTCCTCCTTCTCCTTCGTTAGGTCCTGGCAGGCTTGACGTAGCAAAGGCGCATTACTGCCCCTACAGGCCACAAATAGAAGTTTGGATAGCTCACAAATCTCGCGAGACCGATTTTTAACGCGAGGGGTAATATCGTCGAGTTTAATCTCGCGAGATCTCGTGGCACGAGATCTCGTCACACCCCTACTTAATAATGTTGATGTGAAGTTACATGAGCTAGCTAGAGTATTGTGTTTTATTTTGAAAATTGACCGGATGCTCTATGGCTTTTACTTTTTCACTTCCTGCCCGGCTCGATCTGCTCTGTCGAAATTGACGCGGTTTAGCAGCGGCTCGCGGCAAAAATAGAAGTGCGACGGAAACGCTCCTGGGACGCTGCTGAAACGTTCCGCGGCGCGCCCGGTGGAAATGGTCTCATTGATTAGAGTGGAAGCGGTCAGCAGCGGTCAGCAGCGGTCAGCAGCGGTCAGCAGCGGTCAGCAGCGGTCAGCAGCGGTCAGCAGCGGTCAGCAGCGGTCAGCAGCGGTCAGCAGCGGTCAGCAGCGGTCAGCAGCGGTCAGCAGCGGTCAGCTGCGGTCAGCAGCGGTCAGCAGCGGTCAGCAGCGGTCAGCAGCGGTGACCGCGGCGCAGCCGTGCCGCGGCGCGTACGCCTCCGGTGGAATCGAGCCTTTAGCTACATAAGCCGCTTTAGCAAACCAGCCCGAAAACAAACAACACAACTTTACATTGTATTGCATGCACAGCAAGACCATGAAATTAGTGATGTTATGGTTTGCGTCGAGGCATCGGGGCGTGTGTCGAGTACCTCGGCTCCTCCCCCAGCGAAGCTCCGTATCGAGTAGGATTCACATAGGCGAAATGACGTAGCGTGTGATGTTCGAGGCTTCATCTCGGGCTGTTCCGCGATATGGGTTCACAATTGGCACATTTAGTAACCCCAGAGAATGTCTAATATGAGGAGAATGGGCACTCGCTGGTTAGTTCCGGTTTTCTGGAATGGTTGCAGTAATAATCTCTGTCCACGCGGGGCGCTCGTAGGCGAGTCCAGAATGAATGGGAGCCTATGGGGTTTTATCCTCAGAATCCACTTTTCTCACAATGTAATTTTTTGTCAAGTAATTTGAAAGTTGCGTTCAAAAGGTGGGGCTAAAATAATAAACTCAGCTGAATATTGCATTTTTTAAGGTCACGGATCTGTTCTAAAAAGGTGTTAGAAAAATACGATGACGTCACACATTGTCATACTGTCAGAGGTACTGCTTTACGGCAGTTTCTGAAGCACTTCCGCATTTCCCGCAACGATAATACCAGCTGTTGGAGGTAAGGCTTATGCTGCTATCCATTTGGATGTACGAAGTGGTAAAGTCGCCAATCTCCCAGCTTTCTTGCGGCATTTCACTGAGGCACGCCTCCTTTCGGTCGTAGTATCTCGTCGCTTTCAAAGTAGAGCGAGCAGATCTGTACAACTAGCAAACAAGATGGCTGCGCCCATAGTCAATGGGGATTGAGCTGTATTTTCTTTTTATTTGTACCACGTTGGGGGTTGTAATGTCGATTTTAAATCCTCTTACACACTTGATTTCATTGCTGCTTTAATCTGGTCACCAATTTATGGTCTTGCTTTGCGTGAAATTCAAAGTAGAGTTGTGTTTTCAAGCTGGTTTGCCAAAGAGGCTATGTTGCTAAAGATGACTAGCCCGCTACTACCCCTCGTGGCTCGACAGAAACACGACAGCACTTGTTGAAATAAAAATTGGCGAAAATGGCAAAATATTATTGCAATGTAAAAGGTTTGCAATGTTAATGTTTCTGTAAAGGCTAGCAACATTATACACTGGATTATTTCTTTTTTCCAAAATAGTTCTCTTCTTAAACTCGTCGGACACAAATAGCAAACTGGAAGGCTGGAGCAAGGGAAATACGTCACGTTCTCGCTGAAGCTGGTCGTTCGTACCAGCCTACCATCCAAATGGATAACAGCATTTTTCTTGCTTACTAGTTACAGAGTTTTAGTGAGCTAATGCGCGAATGTTTTACATTATGTATGTAACTTGCAGAGTGTTTTTTTTTAATCCTCACTAGTGCCGATGGTAAAGCTTTTTTTTTAGTAACGATTATGAGCCATTTGTCACGTCCTGCTACGCGGTCCAATGCCGCCATCTAGTGGCTATGGGACGCTGGTGGGCCTCCTTCTCCCGCACCTGGACGTAATTATCCTTGATGATCGTCCCTACATCAGCCGGGGATTTCCTATCAGCCGGCGCCAGTTCGTCGCTACGTCTTTACAGTTAGTATCGGTCCAACCAGCGTTCTCAAGTATTACAGCAGCCTGTCCCCGTAGTAACTCTCTCCTTCCCTTTCTAGTATTCCCCGGTCGCCGAACCCCTGCCTGCCTGACTACCCGCCTGCCGTCGCTCCCTTGCTTGCCTGTCATCGAACCCCTGCCTGTCTGACTCTCCTGCCGGTTCCTGATCCCTGCCTGTCTGACTCTCCTTCTGGTTCCTGATCCTCGCCTGTCTGACTCTCCTGCCGGTTCCTGATCCCTGCCTGTCTGACTCTCCTTCTGGTTCCTGATCCTCGCCTGTCTGACTCTCCTGCCGGTTCCTGATCCCTGCCTGTCTGACTCTCCTTCTGGTTCCTGATCCCCGCCTGTCTGACTACCCCGCTGGTTCCTGATCCCTGCTTGTCTGACTACTCGCCTGTCTACGGAATAAACCCCTTTCCTTTATTCCGTCTCCGTCTCCCTGTGTCCAGCATTTGGGTCCCCTCGTCTGTTCCGTGACAGTACGAACTGGCCAAAATGGACCCAGCTGACGCAAAGGCTTTCTGCCAGGTCGTGTCCCGTCAGGGGGATCTCCTGACGCAGCACGATCGGACTCTGCAGGAGATCACTTCTAGTCTGCGGGATTTAACCATTTCGATTCACTCCCAGCGCCCCGTCTCTCCGACACCACCACTCCCAGCACCTTCATCCCGTGAACCGTTCATTCCGGCCCCGGAACGCTACGAGGGGGACCTGGGAACCTGTCGGTCCTTCCTTCTACAGTGCTCCCTGGTTTTCGAGCTTCAGCCCCAGACTTACCCCACCGATAAGTCGCGGATCGCTTACCTGATCGGCTCCCTGCGAGGGGAGGCTCTCGCGTGGGCGGCGGCCGTATGGGAACGTGGTTCCGCGGCTTCATGCAATTACTCCGCCTTCACCGAAGAGATGCGGAGGGTGTTTGATCATCCGGTCCGGGGAAGAGAGGCTTCCCAGCGTCTTCTTCGCCTTCGCCAGGGATCCCGCAGCGTCGCTTCCTTCGCGGTGGAGTTCCGCACCCTTGCTGCTGAGAGCGGCTGGAACGAGGAGGCTCTACAGGGGGTTTTCCTGGGCGCGCTCTCTGACGAGGTGAAGGACCAGTTGACTTCTCGGGAGGAGGAGGTGGGTTTGGGTCAGTTGATCGCTCTCTCCATTAGAATGGACAATCGACTACGGGAGCGCCGCAGAGAGAGAGGCTCACGTTCGGTGCCCTCGTTCGAGTCAGCGGCAACGCCTCGGTCCTCTCCTTCGTTCTCCGCTCCACCTCGCCGTGAGCGGGGGCTCTCTCCCGAGCCCATGCAGATCGGACGTACACATCTTTCCTCTGAGGAGAGGGAACGCCGGATGCGCTCCGGAGCCTGTCTTTACTGCGGCCTGTCAGGCCATCTCCAGTCTGGCTGCCCCGCTCTCTCGGGAAAAGATCGGGCTCGCCAGTAACCCGAGGGATCCTGGCGAGCCGCTCCTGTAACCCCTCGGTGTCCCGTCCCCTCCTGGAGGCCGTTCTCCTGTGGCAGGATCAGACACTACCGCTCTCTATCCTCCTGGACTCCGGAGCGGACGAGAGTTTTATTGATCGGGAGCTGGTTCTTCGCTTTGGGATTGACACTGTTCCTCTGGATCCTCCTATCGAGACCCAGGCTCTGGACGGGAGGACCCTCACGCGGGTGGAGCGCCGCACCGTTCCGGTCAAACTGCTTGTTTCGGGGAATCATTACGAGTCCATCTCGCTTCTAGTTATTACCAGTCCCTTCTTTCTGGTGGTTCTGGGTTACCCCTGGCTCAAGACACACAACCCCCAGATGGATTGGGGAACCGGTCGAGTGGTGTCCTGGAGCACACACTGTCTGTCCCATTGTTTGCGGTCCGCCCAGTCACCTCGGGCGCCGGAGCTCGCGTCTGCCGCCGTCCCTCCTGACCTGTCCTCCGTTCCGGAGGAGTACCACGACCTTGGGGAGGTGTTCAGTAAGTCCCGCGCCTTGTCCCTGCCCCCCCACCGTCCTTATGACTGCGCCATCGACCTCCTTTCCGGAGCTCCTCTTCCGGGGAGTCGTCTATTCAATCTCTCCCGGCCCGAGCGTGAGTCCATGGAGGAGTACATCGGGGATTCCCTCTCCGCTGGGATCATCCGCCCTTCCTCTTCGCCGGTTGGAGCGGGGTTCTTCTTTGTTGGGAAGAAGGACGGTTCGCTTCGTCCCTGCATTGACTACCGGGGGCTGAACACTATCACCTTGAAGAACAGGTATCCTTTGCCTCTGATTAGTTCTGCCTTCGTTCCCCTCCACGGGGCCGTGGTTTTTTCAAAGCTCGATCTGCGCAACGCATACCACTTGGTCCGCATCCGGGAGGGGGATGAGTGGAAGACGGCGTTCAACACGCCTTTGGGTCATTTTGAATATTTAGTTATGCCTTTCGGACTCACCAACGCCCCCGCTGTCTTCCAGTCTCTGGTAAACGATGTCCTCCGGGACATGTTGAACCGCTCTGTATTTGTTTATATTGATGACATTCTGATCTTCTCTAGATCCGTGGAGGAGCACAGGGTTCACGTCCGGCAGGTGCTTCAGCGGTTGCTGGAGAATCGTCTTTACGTCAAGGCGGAGAAGTGCGACTTCCACGTCTCATCCGTCTCATTGCTGGGCTACATCATCGGTCAGGGCCAGATCAGGATGGATCCTTCCAAGGTTTCAGCGGTGGCCGAGTGGACCTCCCCTCGGACCCGCAAGAGGCTGCAGCAGTTCCTGGGCTTTGCAAATTTTTATAGACGGTTCATTCGGGGCTACAGTCAGGTCGCGGCACCTCTCACAGCGCTGACCTCTACCAAGAGCCCATTCTCATGGACGCCTGAGGCAGAGGCCGCATTCCGGGGTCGCAAGAGACGCTTCGTTTCCGCTCCCATCCTCGTCCAGCCCGATCCCGCCCTTCAGTTCGTGGTGGAGGCCGACGCTTCGGACACTGGAGTGGGCGCGGTCCTCTCCCAGCGCTCTCCCTCCGACCACAAGCTCCACCCCTGTGCCTTTTTCTCCCGCCGGTTGTCCCCGCCGGAGAGGAATTATGATGTCGGCAACCGCGAGCTCTTGGCCGTCAAACTCACATTGGAGGAGTGGCGGCATTGGCTGGAGGGCGCGGCCCTTCCTTTTATTGTCTGGACTGACCACCGCAACCTGGCATACATTCAGTCAGCCAGGAGACTGAATTCGCGACAGGCTAGGTGGGCCTTATTCTTCGGGAGATTTGATTTTTCGTTGACCTACCGTCCCGGTTCCCAGAACGGCAAGCCGGATGCCTTGTCCCGCCTGTACTCCCCCGAGGACCCGAGTACTGAGCCCACGACCATCCTGCCTCCCGCTTGTCGGATCGCCACGCTCACCTGGGAGGTTGAGTCTGCGGTGCGCCTTGCACAGGGGCAGCAGCCGGATCCTGGTTCCGGTCCCCCGAATCGGTTGTTCGTCCCGGATGATGTACGATCCAGAGTGCTGCTCTGGGGCCATTCCTCCAAGCTCACCTGTCACCCAGGAATCACGCGCACCCTGGATTTCATCCGCCGGCGATTCTGGTGGCCTTCCATGGATGCGGACGTCCGTGCTTTCGTTGCGGCGTGCGCTACCTGCGCCCGGAATAAGACTTCGACTCGTCCTCGTTCCGGTCTGCTTCGGCCTCTGCCCATTCCTAACCGACCGTGGTCACACATCGCCCTGGACTTCGTCACCGGCCTGCCCACGTCCGGTGGCAACACTACCATCCTCACGGTGATCGATCGGTTCTCCAAGGCTGCACACTTCGTCGCTCTTCCCAAGCTCCCCTCCTCGAGTGAGACGGCGGATCTCCTGGTCAGGCACGTGTTTCGTCTTCATGGCATCCCTGCGGACATCGTTTCCGACAGGGGCCCCCAGTTCACCTCTCAGGTGTGGCGTGCATTCTGTGCGGCTTTAGGGGCCACGCCCAGCCTGTCCTCCGGGTTCCACCCCCAGTCCAATGGACAATCGGAGCGGGCCAACCAGGAGATGGAGGCCGCGCTCCGTTGTGTCTCCCACGCCAACCCCTCCTCCTGGACCTCTCAGCTTCCCTGGGTCGAGTATGCCCACAACACGCTGGTCAACGCATCCACCGGCTTGTCCCCGTTTATGGCCTCGCTGGGTTACCAACCGCCCTTGTTTCCCGAGTTGGAGGAGGAGATCTCTGTCCCGTCAGTCCAGGCTCATATGCGCAGGTGCCGGCGCACTTGGAAGCGCACACGCACCGCACTGCTCCGCGCATCCTCCCGCTCCCAACTGCAGGCCAATAGGCGCCGTCTGCCTGCCCCCCAGTACGCTCCCGGACAGTCGCTGTGGCTTCGGGCGAAGGATCTTCCCTTGAAGGGGATCTCCCCTAAGATCTCTCCCCGGTTCATCGGTCCTTTCGAAGTGGAGTCTGTCATCAACCCCTGTGCCGTTAGTCTCCGACTCCCTCCATCTCTCCGTGTCCATCCGACCTTCCATGTCTCCCAGCTCAAGCCTGTCTCCGCCAGCCCGTTGTCTCCTCCCGCTCCGCCTCCACCTCCGCCCAGGGTCATCGACAACCATCCGGCGTGGACAGTCCGCCGCCTCCTGGAGGTACATCGCCGCGGCCGGGGCCACCAGTATCTTGTCGACTGGGAGGGGTACGGGCCCGAGGAGCGCTCCTGGGTTCCCCGGAGGAGTATCCCGGATGCCTCGCTGGTTCGGGATTTCCATCGGGACCATCCGTCGGCTGTGGGTCGTCCGCCGGCTGTGGGTCGTCCGCCGAGAGGCGTCCCTAGAGGGGGGGGTACTGTCACGTCGCGTCCTGCTACGCGATCCAATGCCGCCATCTAGTGGCTATGGGACGCTGGTGGGCCTCCTTCTCCCGCACCTGGACGTAATTATCCTTGATGATCGTCCCTACATCAGCCGGGGATTTCCTATCAGCCGGCGCCAGTTCGTCGCTACGTCTTTACAGTTAGTATCGGTCCAACCAGCGTTCTCAAGTATTACAGCAGCCTGTCCCCGTAGTAACTCTCCTTCCCTTTCTAGTATTCCCCGGTCGCCGAACCCCTGCCTGCCTGACTACCCGCCTGCCGTCGCTCCCTTGCTTGCCTGTCATCGAACCCCTGCCTGTCTGACTCTCCTGCCGGTTCCTGATCCCTGCCTGTCTGACTCTCCTTCTGGTTCCTGATCCTCGCCTGTCTGACTCTCCTGCCGGTTCCTGATCCCTGCCTGTCCGACTCTCCTTCTGGTTCCTGATCCTCGCCTGTCTGACTCTCCTGCCGGTTCCTGATCCCTGCCTGTCTGACTCTCCTTCTGGTTCCTGATCCCCGCCTGTCTGACTACCCCGCTGGTTCCTGATCCCTGCTTGTCTGACTACTCGCCTGTCTACGGAATAAACCCCTTTCCTTTATTCCGTCTCCGTCTCCCTGTGTCCAGCATTTGGGTCCCCTCGTCTGTTCCGTGACACCATTTCTTTCTCCTGAAATAGAAACCTGGATTAGAATCATAATTTTAAGACTGCATCAACTAAGTTTACATCAGTAAACAATTTCCTAGAGAGCAGTGTTCTGTTGTAATCCTCCTCATGCCTCTTCCTTTCTTGATCTCTACAGTTGGACATTGATGCTGTGACAACGGACAAGTCTTCTTCCTCTGTCCTTTTTCCCTGCCTCTGTTCTGTACGTTCAGTGTTGTTAAATCATTTCTCTTTTTTTTTTTTTTTTTTACTATTAGTTACTATTCTTAGTGTGTTCTTTGTTATTGTGATGTT
The DNA here is from genome assembly GCF_031168955.1 of Gadus macrocephalus. Lineage (NCBI taxonomy): Eukaryota > Metazoa > Chordata > Actinopteri > Gadiformes > Gadidae > Gadus > Gadus macrocephalus. Next base: position 5,281,555 of record NC_082387.1, on the reverse strand, counting down.
TGAATAAACTTGCCTGTTGCAATGTTGGTATAATGTTTGTATAATTACTGTTATACAACTGTTACTGTTTCAATGTGACCCAGACCATATTTCTCATTTAACAAACATGCATAGCTTATAATGTGTTGCAGGGCAGAGCAATTATATTCAATGGCTTAAAACAAACCCATCTGTAAAGATCAGTGAATGCATAGCAATCAATGACCAGTGGTGTAGATGGTTTTCGCTCTGTGCAAGGTCATTAGCCCAAGTAAGTCCTACAAAAAAAGAACTACAGTAATAGCAGATGTTGAACTTGTTAAATCGTTAACCAACAATTTGTATGGAACAATCGGTTAAGGTAGGTTAAGTGCTTGAGTCTCGACACTCGACACTCGCGATTTTACCCGGGCTCCAGCGCAACTTTCCCTACCAGGTGCAGCCTCAGGTAGCCTAGGACCATTCATACAGGAGCAAGCAAGAACGTTACCCTTTTCTGTCCTTGGGAAACGAAAAGACGGACAATCCGTTTCCACTGTTGGAGCAGTTTATCATTGCACATTTACGAGGCATTTCTTTTTTAAACCATCTTTATTTTCGAAAAATAGACAATGACAGATGAAATGATATTGAGCGGGACATTGACTGTATTATTTAAGGTGGTCATACCGTACCTACCATGTAGCCTATATAACACATTGAACATTGAACACAAGAAATGGAAGAAATTCCATTATGCCCATGTACTTTCACCATACATAACTATATAAAAAATAAAAGGGCCTGCAGGAAAATATAAATACAGTACGCAAAAAATTTACTTCGACGGAATGTTTCTGATCGTGCTTCAGCTTCAGATGCCGTCAAGAGGGGTCTCTGGTCGTAATCAGTCGCAAGTCCGTCCCTGACCAATCAGCATTCATTAGCAGAATGCTAGCGTGTACGGCCAACAACGGCCCAAACTGTAAGAAATCGAAAGGACATAAGTACTCATTCATTTGACTTTTGAAATATAATCTATATTGAACTTGCAGAATCTACAATAAAATTTGCAATATTTCAACGACAAGCAGGTGAAAGAGACATATTTAGCCGTCTAGCCCCATAGACTCCCATTCATTCTGGACTCGCCCGCGATCACACCCAGTGGATGTCTAATGGAACTACAACCAAGATCGGTACAATGGGGCGTATAGGAAGTGCCCAGACTCTTCGTAGACGGGCTCTGGTAACCCCTGACTGCGAGTAACCCCTGACTGCAGCTCGCAGATCGAGGAGGGGCTTACATTTTTTCCCTAAATGTGGGCTGGTCTAAACGTTTAAGCAGAAAGCGGGAGAACGTATTTCCGTCTGAGTCCATAATACTGTGCGCGTTTCTGCCTAGAGGTAATTTGCCGCTCTCTGTTCGTGGACATAATAAACTAATGTATGGATAGACCAACAAGTTGATCATTGAAATATTCATGCAAGTAACATGCATAGGCCTCATGTTTATGTCATGAGGTTGTTTGAACAATAGCATTTAGGCAGTGTTTTTCAGCTTTTTTTTTAACCCATGGCGTCAACATATGAAGACAATTAAATGAAACCTGATTTAAATGTTGCTTTTCCCCTTCAGATTTGCCTGTATATTTTATCTACATCCTATCACAGCTCGCACACGCACACTGCACCACGACATTGCACCACATAACACACACATTACAAAACCAACAGTTCTTTTAAAGGTCCCATGACATGAAAATCTCACTTTATGAGGTTTTCTAACATAAATATGAGTTCCCATAGCCTGCCTATGGTCCCCCAGTGGCTAAAACTTGCGTTTGGTGTAAAACGAGCACTAGCTGTTCTGCTCGCCTTTGAAAAAACAGAGGCTCAAGCGCGCTGATTTGGAATGTCTTTATTTAGGACGTCATAAAGAATCTAAGCTCCTCCCCTTACTCTGCCTGGCCCACCCAGAGACGTTGGCCCGCCAATGAGACACGACCGTGCGAGCGCCACATGTGTGTGTGTGAATACACAGACTGTAACGCAAGTGTTTCTTGTCGGTTCTTTGACGTCTCTTGTATTTCCACAACGAGACTGTCGTGGGGGTTATCTGAGCCATGGTTGAGAAGGAATTGGGGGAAAGGAACTTTGGCTTTGACTCGCTTAAGTACATGAACTGCGACCTGCCACCGGTTGCCGCGAGGCACCATCGCCTGGCAGCGGGCAACCGGCAGCAGGCAGCGCGCGGTTCAGTATACTTCAGGTTGATGTGAAAGTGCAAGAACCAGAGACGTCGCAGAACCCGACGAAGTCGTTTGTGATTCATAATATCGTCTGGAGGCGCACACAGCTGATAATATGTATTATATGATATAGATATCTATGCATTATATGATATTATTTAGATATAGAGCTCCAGGACTGTAACGCAAGTGTTGTACACTTCCTTGTTATTTGGATAACCGTTCTGCTTTTGGTGTTATGGCGCATAACACGTCGGACTCTTGTCTCTGGTATTTCTACAACGAGACTCGTGGTGGGGGTTATCTCAGCCAAGGTTGAGAATGAATTGGGGGGAAGAAACTTTGGCTTTGACTCCCTCAAGAACATGAACCACGACATGGAGGAGAAAGGAATTGTTGGCGGCGAATGTCTCCCGTTTGAGCCCCGCTGAGGGACCACCGCCGGAGGCGGAGGTGCCTAAGCGCTGCCCGGCAACAATCCCTTTCTCCTCCTTGTCGCGGTTCAGTCTACTTCACATTGATGTGGACGTTGAAGAACCAGGAACCAGGAAGATTCATAATATCGGCTCACACAGCTTTTGGCCGTGATAATATATATTATATGATATAGATATCTATGTAGGCTATATGATAATATTTAGATATAGAGCTCCAGGACTCCCGTGTGTTCTAGATTCTTTACAGAACACGGCTAATGGCTGTGTGGCCTCGCCATTGCGATACATCCACTGTAAACAGAGCGCATGGTACCGTGGCTGCAAGCTGCTCAGGGCCACACCCCCACCCTCCTCCTTGACCCGCCTCGCTCCTCCTCATTTGCATTATAGCTACAGACACCAAAACAGCGCATTTGGGGGAAGCTCAATGTGCGACTGGCTCGGAGTGGCTGTAACTCTGCACCACGGCTGAATTTCGGGAACGTCTTTGAATACTGTGTTAGTTGCCCACTAATACCTATATTAAAGAATACATAAAATAGCATGTCATGGGACCTTTAAGAACTCCTCTCTGTCTGTCTGTCTGTCTGTCTGACTGACTGACTGACTGTCTGTCTGTCTGATTGTCCGTGTCCTGATTTTCTCTGGTCAGGTAGGTTCACTGCAATGCTTAAAAAAAAAAAACATTTCGTATCCAGGTTTATAAAAACAGTAACTAATGCGCTATATTTGTGTGTGTTTCTACCCTAGAGTATGTCTGAGAGAAATAAAGAAGGTAATCAATGAATCATTCACTTGAATTAGAGTATGATAAGGCATAATAACAGGATTTGAATATCAACATTTAATGCATGGCCTTACTCTTTGCATAGTGCATTACATTTTGATATTGGAATTCTGCGTTGACAATGATTAAAATAAATGTAATGAAATACATTCATACTTTGTGTCCGTTTGTTACCGACAGCTACTTTGATTGACCTTGTGTTGCCTTCGTACATGTGTGTGTGTGTGTGTGTGTGCATGTGCGTGACAGGTGTCCCACTGCGGCACCCCCCGCTACATGGAGCCCCACATCCTGGGCTGGAGTTCTCTCATGCTCTCCATTGTCAAGCTCAGGCTGATTTACTTCCTCTTCCTGAGGCCATCCCTGATGACGTCAATGTGGTAAAAAATATAAAAATGTCAGTGTCAATTTCAGATGGTAAAAGTTATGTTTTAGCAGGGGTTTAAGTGATGCTGTGCCTTTTAATGTTTATTCTTTTCCCCTCCGATACATAGAGACACATTAGTATACTTTTGGATGGTGATACACCAAACATTGATAACATCACCAACAGTGAACTGTTCCACTGTCCCTTCTGTAAATACGTGGGTGCAAAATATAAGGTTGACCACCATGTAAAAGGCCATTCGTCAGTGAAACACAAAGGTGCTTATCTAAAATATTACACAAATGAATTAATTTGTATTTTTTTTTGTAAGTATGAATCTTACTTCCTTAATTCGTCTCTTACAGAGTTCACAATAATCAAGTGTGGATTAAGTTGTCGGATGGCAACACATTTTCATTGTTGCTATTGTGCAGCAACACTTAGAAATCGATTGCAATTGGTAAGGCACCTACAAATACACCAGGAGGAGGTGCAAGCTGCAGCCCCTGCACAGCACTTTGTGGCCCCCGCTCAGCTCCCTGTGGCCCCCGCTCAGCTCCCTCAGCTCCCTGTGGCCCCCGCTCAGCTCCCTGTGGCCCCCGCTCAGCTCCCTGTGGCCCCCACTCAGCTCCCTGTGGCCCCCGCTCAGCTCCCTCAGCTCCCTGTGGCCCCCACCCAGCTCCCATTGGCTCCTGGAGAATGTTCCACGGCCACTAAAGCATCAAGTGAGCAAAATAAATTCTGTTGTCCTCATTTCAAGTTGATTTTAAACAAAATAAACTTCAAAACACACTGCAGGAGAAAACACACCAACCTCCTTGAGACGATAACAAAGGACAGATTTTTGGCCTGTCAGTGTATCGATGGTACACATGGTGTGTTTGCAGTTGAAAAATCTTTTTGTGGTCCTGCAACACCCATACATGTAATCAAGATCAAGAAGATCATCTGTGAGGTCGACCAGCGTTGTATGAATGCTGACTTTGCTCAAAGGAGCGGGATGTTGCCTTTCGATTGCCACCACATCCAATCATTATTGTATTGCCCACGCACTGACGGTCAAACCGTGACACTCTGTACATTGTAATGGGGGCAAATTGTGATTTCAGAGAGGTATGTGTAAATCGGGACACATTATGCTTAGTGTACAAGGTGTTATTTTTTTTACAACATATTAACATCTTCCTGCATTTCCTTCTTCAAAGGAAAACATGCTGCAAATTAGGAGATGGTGGTGTCTCGCTCTCCTGCAGAACTTCCCTTAGCCGTAAGTGGCCTGAATATCACACTTTTGAATTAAATCACAAAAAAACAGTTTTATTCACTGTCAACAGACCAACATGAATGTTTTCATAGTGAATGTATGTTGTCATTAAATCACTAAGGTCTGAAGAAGACCGATTGCAGGACAGAAAACGGCGACGAGTGCAAGGAGGGCTACAGGTGAGAGGTCATGTGATTAATTAGTCTTGTAGTCAACTATTGCTAGACTAAGTCATAATCCCTCCACTTATTTCAATTATCTGTTTTACATCTTGCATTGTTATTGTGCCTATAAGAAGCGCAATCTGTTTCCTTTCCAGACTCTGGGAAATTGACAGAACTGGAAACCGGGAACAGGGTTGCTTGTTATGGCCCAGAAAAATACCCTGATACTTGCCATTGTTAAACATTTATGGAAGCTTAAGGAATGTATTTGGCTAGGCTAAAACATTTTTTGCCTGGGGTGAAAATAAAAATCAATGATGCAAAGTCTTCTGTCTTTGGTTTATTTGACTTAGCTAATATAATTGAGTGTACAAAATAATATGTGTCTATACTCTTATGGAAATGCTATGGTTTATGTTTATGTATATATATATATATATATATATATATATATATATATATATATATATATATATATATATATATATATATATATATATATATTTAATGCTATGGTTTATATATATATATTTTATTTTTTTTCATGGTAAAAAAAGTCATCTGACAAGTTAAAAGTAGGAATGTCTAAGTCTATCAAATGCATGAACCTTTTTCCACATTAAGTCATTGTGAGACGTTTGAGAATGTTCTGCCGGATCTCCGCCACCAGATGGCGCCCGCGGGGGTGAAACCATGGGTTAAACGTTTAGACCAGCCCACATTTAGGGAAAATTTAAGCTCCTCCTCGATCTGCGAGCTGCAGTCAGGGGCACTTGCATTTTTACAAGAAGAAGACACTACCCAGTTCCAAGATCACTTTAATGGCTATGTAATTAATCACACTCAATCTCAGTCATCATGCAGTTCTATTATTACAATTATTAGTAGGCTACTGTAGTTATAAGACAATCTATTTTGCCCGGGATGACTTAAAATCGTTGTCAAATGATTTGTTCTCTACCATTAGCTCGGGAGATATTTATGAACGGCACACTCACACGTATCACTGAAATGACTTTAATTCTTAAACGTTTTGATGTTGTACGAAGCAAACATCACATCATCCCAGGAAACTCTTTCTTTCATCATAATTTCAATCACCACTAGGTCTCCCTAGCGTACTAATTTGAAGCTTCGAGGTCGAACAACTTTGATGGTTCATCTGGCTGCGAGGCTTTGACGTTTCATGAGGCATCATCTCGGCACCACTACATGAAATGTATAAATTGGTGACCGGAATAAAGTAGCAATGTAAGTGTGTAAGAGCATTTAAAATTGACATTAAAATGACCAACGTGGTACAAATACAAAGAAAGTAAATCTCTTCAGGGGCGCCGCCACTTTGTTGAGAGCGTCATCACTGCTCTCGGTCTACTCTTACGCCTCGTTTCCACATACATACATTCTCGTATGCGATCCAACCGTCTCCGACCGAAAGTCCATTCATTCCTATGTGATTCTCCGTAATGTCCGTTTTTCCTCCGAGACTCCTCCCCTCCGTAAAATTTCTGTCCGGAATGTCCGTAATATACGTTCAAAAAATTTAACTTTCGCCGTCGTTTTACGGAGATACCGTATGAAAGTTTTTATGTTTTTCACAAAACATGTAAGTACCTGGCAGGCCAAACTCCTCGCCGATCTCTTTCCAGTTGGTTTTGTTTTTATCTCTGTATATGTCGATCCTCATGTTCCAAAGTACCGGTCTCCTATAAACGGCCATTATCATACGCTCCCCCATCTTTTGTCCGTAAATAAATTCATGTCCGTACGTAAAACACTAGCGACTCCTTCAGTAAATTTACGGAAGCACGGATATGAAAAACATACGTATGTGGAAACGAGGCGTTACACCGGGATCCCACCGGACGCGTACGCGCCGCGGAACGGCTGCGTCCTCTGCCCTGTGTCCATTCCTACCGGGCGCGTAACGGCAGCGTAGCGCTGCCTTGCGAGCCAGCCGTATTCACGCGAGATCACGAGATCATGCGATAATCCTAAACCTAATGTACTCACCTTCCACTCCCAAAACGATTGCAATTAAATGCCACGCTTTGTCCTTTCTGACATTTTCCTTATAAAAAGGATGATTTGGTACATAAATGACTTCATGTTGCTGAACTTCGACAATGAGTCTCTCGTCGTCCATGTTGCCGACCCTCTGAGACCCACCGGTCATGACGTAATAATGTTGATGTGAAGTTACATGAGCTGAGTATTGTGTTTTATTTTGAAAATTGACCGGATGCTCTATGGCTTTTACTTTTCACTTCCTGCCCGGCTCGACCTGCTCTGTCGAAATTGACGCGGTTTAGCAGCGGCTCGCGGCAAAAATAGAATTGGACGGAAAGATAGCGCCGCGGCGCGGCACGCCGCTCCTGGGACGCTGCTGAAACGTTCCGCGGCGCGCCCGGTGGAAATGGTCTCATTGATTATAGTGGAAGCGATCAGCAGCGGTGACCGCGGCGCAGCCGTCCCGCGGCGCGTACGCCTCCGGTGGAATCGAGCCTTTAGATTTCCGAAAGATTAAAGGCCTCCACACACCGGCGCCGCAGCGGCGCGGCGCGCATTTTACGCGCGTCAAAAGCACGCCCCTAGCACCAACAGGAGGCGGCGCGACGGCCGTGCTGCAGTATAAAATCAGGAAGTCACCTGTCAATCAACCGCAGCATAGAGCAGGGATGCAAACAGGTGAAGGGTCAAAAAAGTGAGTACTTAATTCGGTAATTAAATTCGGTTGAAATGCAGTCCCGGTAATTTGTGTTCGTCTTCTGAATTAAAGGCCTCTCCAGATCCTCCAGATGATGGAATAGGACCGGGGACAGGCGTGTAAAATTGGTGAAAGCAGACATATCCCCGACTTCCAGCTCTCTACACAGATTGGCGTAGGCACCCTGTTTCTGCCGCTGAAGTACCCAACTGCGGCTCCATATTCTTGGCTTTATAACTCGCCGTCTTCTCCTTTTCATGATTAAAGCCACAGCAAAAACTGCGACCATTTCGCTCTCACTAACATAATTAGGCCTGTTTATAATTAAGTTATCGATCTCCAAGTAGTAGTTGAGCCGATGGTGAACAAAGACAGATCAAACTGAAATTCAACTAACGGAAAATGCAATGTATCCAACAACGGGTAATCAAAACTAACTGTAAGCTCCAGCTATTTACTCCAATGCAGCTGTAATGGAGAATGACAAAACACTAACTCTAGCCTACTCTCAAGTAAAATAAAAATAAAACTAATTGCAAACCTAACTAATCGCAAACCTAACTAACCTAACCTACGCAAATTATGATGTTGCGGCTCTCAGCTGTGCCAGAGCGTTCACAGTTGCTATGGAAACCACCTAGCGTCGCAGCGCTTTGCAGCCAGTGTGAACGGCCCAGTTTTAGAACGTCGCAGCCCGTCTCGTCGCAAGGAGTTGCAAGCCGTTGCAAGGTGAATCTTTAGTCTGAACTGGGCTTAGGCCCCGTCCACACGAAGCCGATTTCATGGCGAAACCGCAAAGGTCTTGTACGGTTCGGCCTTCCGTCCACACGAAGCCGGCGAATCCGCTGACCGAAACCGCAAACTTCTGAAACCACCCTCGGAGGTGGTTTCAAATCTATCCGGTTTCGTTTTGGTTTCGTGTGGACGCCTGAAACCGACTGAAACCGCAAACCATGACATCATCGCCCCACCCCTCGACCTCCTAGCCAATGGCTCTTAAGCCCGCGGAGTCTCAGAAATCACAACAAAAAAGATGATGGCGGACTACAAGCTTGTAATCGTTCTGCAGCATATCATGTCCCTTGTTGGGTTGCTAAGCCATTATTTATTGAGAATCTAGTTCGCCATCGTAGAAGAGCTGTTTGTTTGTGTTGTTAGTGGTTCGGGGGGCAGCCTTTATGCGAATGCTCGCCTCTTCTTCTTCTGGATTTGTGTACCAGAAGCAGCGCCCCTTATGGGCCTGGAATGTTTACTACAGCGTTTCTACAGATCTATCCGGTTTCGCTTGGCTTCGTCTTTACGGAGATACTTCGAAACCGGATAGATCGAAACCGTAACGGTTTCGCCCGTTACGGACGGGGTCTTAAATGCACAACAGTTTCGACCGCCTGTTTCATTCATCATGTAACACACAAGACCGGAAACCATAGCAACGCCGGTAAACAAACCCCGAGAAGCCCAATCCCTGTGAGCTCCCCGCGCTACGGCCATCCGGAGGCGCACAGAGCTTTTGGCCGTGATATTATATTTAAGCAATAGATCACGCCAGGCTGTGGTATGTGCTCATTATACCACTGTTAAGGGGCGTTGTCCGGCCCCGACGCGCAGCGGAAACAAAAACTCCTCGGATCTGCATGAACCACACAAGTGACCCATTTGGCCGTCAAAAAAGTGAGTCTCACTTAAAAAGTGAGCTGTTTGCATCCCTGATAGAGACGAAACGCAATGGGTGAGTAGCCTATTGTAGCCTAGTTTATTTATTTTCCATCTTTTTGGCTGAATAATTTGAAAAATGTATAATCTGCGAAGTGAAAGTATGTTTTCAAGCATCAGATCAATTTAGTTTGTAGGGCACTTTATCGTTTTATTTACTGTCATTTCTTATTTATTTTATATTTTGCCATTATTCATCTATTGCATCAACAATCTCAATAACTGCAGGACCTTCTATCAAGCCTTTTTGGTATATAGTGCAGTCACCTTTTAAGGCCAATTGTTATTGTGTGTATTTATTGTATTGAGCTCCTGGATGGCTTTATTGATCCCCATTGGGACCAATACAGTATCTATCTATTTATCCATCTATATAGCCTTAACATAGCCACACATTTACATGTATGCAGCCAGTAGTTATCCATTTTAATTGAGCAAGCTCTTTTACATTTTATTGAGTTTTTTTTATTTCAACAGAATAAATAACTGTTGCCAGACAGAGGGGGGCTGCCCTTCTTCTCCTGCGCTGTAGGCGGGCAAGGAGAAGACGAAGGGTTTGGGTGCACCCCATCAATGAACAGAGACAAGAACAGGGGGTATGCCACAATCTGGTCCAGGAGCTCCGTGCAGATCCTGAGAGGCACGCCAATATTTCAATTCGCCACTAAGTGTGCAATGGCAGAACCATATGGTGCAGCCTATATGATGACCTATAATCTAGTTATTATCCCTCTCTGGTATACTCTTTTGCATATATATATATATATACTTTTTTTTTTATCCCTCGGGATAAATACAGTGATGTTATTGCTGTGCTGGATTCAGTAGCCAGTGTATTTTATTTGAGTGCTCGAGACACTTAATGTTATTTTTCCGTAAATCCAGAGAGACAGTTAATACATGATCTGATACCAGAGACAGTTAATACATGACAATGCATTTTTGAGCTTTGCCTGTGTTTCCTTTTACTTATCTATTTTATTGTATGAGAATGTTTCTATGTGAAGCACTTTGAGTCTGCTTCATGTATTAAAAGTGCTATATGAATGAAGTTGCCTTGCCTTAAATAAAAATATATATATTACAAGTAATCTGGTTTCTACCTACATGGTGTGATTATATGTGACTTGATTTCGTCTATTTCCCATTATGGTTAATGGTTTGGGTACTTAGTCCACCATTGTTGATTTCTCACCTGAAGATCCAATCTCCAGAGCTATGGCTCGCCAGGCAATTACCTTTTTGGAGTTGTCTTTGTAATGACGGGTACTTTGGTCATACAATTCGACATATTTTTCCGCCTCGACGACCAGTCTCTCATCGTCCATTCTCGTAATTGTTTATCACAAACGAAAGAGGGCGACATCCAGTGGTGAGGGGTAGATATGGAGGTGCCTACGGGACCCGGGATGTACAAACCAGCTTTTACAAAGCGCTTTTTCAGGGGCGGCGACGCTCGGGAATAGAACATTGGTGTACTAGCCCACACCGGCGCCGACTAGCTCCGCGGCAGCGTTCCGCGCCGCGCCGCCCAACTACTCTTCGAGCCAATGTTCTAATCCCGAGCGTCACCGCCCCTGAAAAAGCGCTTTGTAAAAGCTGGTTTGTACATCCCGGGTCCCGTAGGCACCTCCATATCTACCCCTCACCACTGGATGTCGCCCTCTTTCGTTTGTGATAAACAATTACGAGAATGGACGATGAGAGACTGGTCGTCGAGGTGGAAAAATATGTTGAATTGTATGACCAAAGTTCCCGTCATTAAAAGACAACTCCAAAAAGGTCATTGCCTGGCGAGCCATAGCTCTGGAGATTGGATCTTCAGGTGAGAAATCAACAATGGTGGACTAAGTACCCAAACCATTAACCATAATGGGAAATAAACGAAATCAAGTCACATATAATCACACCATGTAGGTAGAAACCAGATTACTTGTAATATATATATTTTTATTTAAGGCGAGGCAACTTCATTCATATAGCACTTTTAATACATGAAGCAGTCTCAAAGTGCTTCACATAGAAACATTCTCATACAATAAAATAGATAAGTAAAAGAAAACACAGGCAAAGCTCAAAAATGCATTGTCATGTATTAACTGTCTCTCTGGTATCAGATCATGTATTAACTGTCTCTCTGGATTTAAGGAAAAATAACATTAAGTGTCTCGAGCACTCAAATAAAATACACTGGCTACTGAATCCAGCACAGCAATAACATCACTGTATTTATCCCGAGGGATAAAAAAAAAGTATATATATATATATGCAAAAGAGTATACCAGAGAGGGATAATAACTAGATTATAGGTCATCATATAGGCTGCACCATATGGTTCTGCCATTGCACACTTAGTGGCAAATTGAAATATTGGCGTGCCTCTCAGGATCTGCACGGAGCTCCTGGACCAGATTGTGGCATCTGGTCCAGGAGCATGGTTGTGGCATGGTTCTTGTCTCTGTTCATTGATGGGGTGCACCCAAACCCTTCGTCTTCTCCTTGCCCGCCTACAGCGCAGGAGAAGAAGGGCAGCCCCCCTCTGTCTGGCAACAGCTATTTATTCTGTTGAAATAAAAAAACCTCAATAAAATGTAAAAGAGCTTGCTCAATTAAAATGGATAACTACTGGCTGCATACATGTAAATGTGTGGCTATGTTAAGGCTATATAGATGGATAGATAGATAGATACTGTATTGGTCCCAATGGGGATCAATAAAGCCATCCAGGAGCTCAATACAATAAATACACACAATAACAATTGGCCTTAAAAGGTGACTGCACTATATACTAAAAAGGCTTAATAGAAGGTCCTGCAGTTATTGAGATTGTTGATGCAGTAGATGAATAATGGCAAAATATAAAATAAATAAGAAATGACACTAAATAAAACGATAAAGTGCCCTACAAACTAAGTTGATCTGATGCTTGAAAACATACTTTCACTTCGCAGATTATACATTTTTCAAATTATTCAGCCAAAAAGATGGAAAATAAATAAACTAGGCTACAATAGGCTACTCACCCATTGCGTTTCGTCTCTTTGCTGCGGTTGATTGACAGGTGACTTCCTGATTTTATACTGCAGCGCGGCCGTCGCGCCGCCTCCTGTTGGTGCTAGGGGCGTGTTTTTGACGCGCGTAAAATGCGCGCCGCGCCGCTGCGGCGCCGGTGTGTGGAGGCCTTAAAGGCACCCAGTGCAACTTTCGAGGCTTAAAAATAAACATTCAATTTCTAGTCTTTTTTACACGTAGTAAGTTTCAATAACTCCATACCATTACATAACGACATTTAAGCAGCAAAGATGAGACGTCGTTGTGTGGTGAGAACTGATACAAAATCGATAACAACAACAATGCCGCCATTTTCTTTATTTTTTGTAACCTACAATAAATAAAGCAGGCTTCCAGTCAATGGAAAAATGGCTTCTCCCCACCGGCGATTGTTGTTGTTTACGATTTTCTATCAGTTCTCACCACACAACGACGTCTCATCTTTGCTCCTTGAATGTCGATATGTAATGGTATGGAGTTATTGAAACTTACCACGTGTAAAAAAGACTAGAAATTGAATGTTTATTTTTCATTGAATGTTTACATAAAGTTGCACTGGGTGCCTTTAAGACAAAAAGGGGGCGTGCCTTCGAGAAATGCCTCACGAAAGCTGGGAGATCTTCGACTTTTGACTCGGTAGTCTGACGTCCGAGGATTGAACACCCAACCCTTTGTATTATTATGACCTCTATGTATTGTTGTGTTGTTGTATTTTATTCACTTTTTATCTTTATTTATTATTATTATTATTGTTATTTTTAATTATCATTATTATTTTTTATTATTTTTATCTTATTGTACAGCACTTTGGTCAGTGTATGCTGTGTGTAAATGTGCTCTATAAATAAAACTTACTTGCTTACTTACCATGTTGCGCCCACTGACGCTGCTTGACGTTCTTGATTTGGACCAATGGCCAGCGACGTTCACGTCCAGCTCACGTTCTGAATTTGGACCAATGGCCAGCCACGTCACGTGACGTTGTAAATAAACGAATGACAGAGCCGTTGGTCATAGTAAAACAAGGAAAGCCAAACACATGTAACACGGATATACATTGTCTGAATGTGAATCTGAAGTAACAAAAGGTACGACCTTCACTATTGATATCCAAACAGCAGTGACTCGTGGTATTTAGCGCCGTTTAACGAAAATTACTTGAATGACATAGCATTACTAGCTGCTGGTAGCCTCCTCCTGCTATCAGCGGTAGCACTGGCTAGCCAGCTCATCTGTTTCAAGTAAAACCTTATTTATAACAGCCTACTAACGTGTTCTCCCAAATAAATTACGCTAACCAGATTATTTTGTTAGTAACCAAACTATGAGATCATGTTACCATAGCCGCATGTGTCGTTACTTCTGCACACACACACCTAATAGGTGAGTGGATGTCAATCATGGGATAACCAGGGTGCTGTTGAGAGAATAAGCATGTGACCTAATTGATTGTTACCTTGATGTGTACCGTGTCACGTCTCGGTGTGTTTAGCCTCGGTAACTAGCGCTCTGGGCTTGTGCCAGAGACACAGACCTAACCGACCCGTGTGTGTCTGTCCCGTGTGTCGACAGGCTGTCTTGGTCCGTTGATGTTCTTTCTATCCGCCCGTCTGAAGCCGGTCACTGAGGTGAAGCTGTCCAGCCACCAGGCCGTCCTGTGGCCGATGCAACATCCGTCGACTGAACGGACCGGACTGGCCAACCTACGACGAGCGAGGAGCAAGCAACGCAACGTCCGCTAGCGAGCTGTTCTGAGCGGACCTCTTCTCCTGACCCTGAGCTGTTAGACCAAAGAAGAGTGCGGGTTGTATTCACCAACACCCAAAAAGTCATGTCGGAATTGAATAAAGAGGTGGTGGATTTGGTCTGGGGGAGACCCACGAGTGGTGGTGTATCGGCTTCAATCTTTCGGAGGTGGACCCAAGGTACGAGAAATGACATTGTTCTTATCACACAATTATAATGAATGTTCTCTTCTGACGTTGTAGAAAGCCATCTGATGTGATCTTTTGTGGCACAGGGTTTCTTTTCAGTGAAAATGAACACTCAGCACTGGAGCAGTTTGAAGGAGGACCGTGTGCCGTCATTGCCCCAGTCCAGGTTAGTAACTACATTTTTTAAATGTTCCATTGAGGTCTATAAATCCAACAACAACAAGTGATTGACGCTTATACTTGTTTATGCTAAATTACCTTTTGCAGGCTTTTCTTCTAAAGTATGTTCTCTTTAACAAAGAAAGTCCAAACTGGAGGCACATTTCAGGTAAACTGGTTGACCTTTTAGTGCTGGGTGGGTTAAATGGACCTTGTGGCTTTATGATCATTAATTTAAAAACTGTCCCTGTTAATCATTTTGTCAACACTGACCACACTAAAGGGTGTTGCTGTATAATATCCTTATAATATCCTAACTCATTGCAAATTTATTGGTCCTGTAGAAGAGGAGCAGAAATTTGCTTTGTGTTCCACTTTGAGTGAGATCCTGGAGTCGGCCTGCTCTACTCCCTCAACTGGCTACTGCCTGGTCTCCTGGGCTAAGGGGCAGACCCCTCATGCAATCACCCATGCCAAACCACGGACACAATCACAGACACAGTGCACGCCAGAGCCGGAGAGCAGCCAGGCACCACAAGAGCTGCAGCCCAGTGAGTCAACCATCAAATAATTGTTAAAGTGAAATGGGATTAGAATTAGAAAAGATATGAATTGCTAACATAAGGTTTTGTGTTTTTGCTGTTGCTCACAGCCAGAGGGATTTTCATTTTGTCATTCTGTAGTAAAGGTGTGTTTTTGTCTGCATAGCTACTGTGTCTGCTGAGGACCTTGGCTTTGAGCGATTTCACAGCATCCTCCAGTAGGTTGGCATTACACACTTTATTGGGCCAGAGTAATAATTGTAGTGTCTTTAATTTGTCCATTTAATATTTTCACCATCGATATAAAGGCATCATAATGAACTAGAAAATGCATTTCCTGCAGAAAAGGAGGTGAGTGCTGTAGTACAAAGTGAGGTTGAAAATATTTTTTAATAAAGCCACATAGATTAAGACCTCAAGAAACGTTAATTGGCTTAAATCAAATGAAGGGATTTGAACAAAAGTTCAAAGGTCTAAATGGAGTAAACATGCACACCATTTAAGAAAAAGTAAATGGTTGGAAACAAATAAAGTGACAGCTGAATGAAAAGCGCAAAGCATTGCTAAAAATGCAGGTGTGTGTGTGTGTGTGTGTGTGTGTGTGTGTGTGTGTGTGTGTGTGTGTGTGTGTGTGTGTGTGTGTGTGTGTGTGTGTGTGTGTGTGTGTGTGTGTGTGTGTGTGTGTGTGTGTGTGTGTGTGTACCAAGATGGAGTTAAGGGCGAAAATGAGCATTTCCGAATCTACTGATTGTAAACTGTAAACCGTCAATTTGTCAGGAAAGCATCATTTATTGTCTGTCTTTGGGGTTTGTCTATCCAATGCGTGTTCTTCCTCCAGTAAGCGGACTGTTCAGTCATTGTCTGAGCTGAGGGAGGAGATGCTGTCTCTCTATCTGACCTGGAGGGGAGGCTGTGGAGTCCTGCTGTTCCTGTATTCTGTCATCCTCACAAAGGTGTACAAGTATGAATGGGAATAGCTAGTTTATGTCACTTGTTGGGAATGTTGGTTTTCTGAATTTCTTCATGTTCTCTCAACCAATAATTCAAAATTTGAAACGTAAATTAGTAACCACTTTGTTTTATTCCATCAGGATTTTAAAAATCCTAATTGTAATCATCTATGCTTCTCTATTTCTGTAGGGTATTGAAAATATAAAGAATGAGATCCAGGACACAATGGAGCCACTCATAGACCCTGTGCATGGTCATGGCAGGTACTAGACCCCTAGCAACAACAACGTGTACATTTCCTTTTTGTTAGGGATTGGTGTGTTTTATTTTCTGATCAATTATCTCAGAAAATGTACGTGCCATTGTTCTAAGCCTTGTTGTCATCTGCTCTGATTGTTACAGTCAGAGTCTGGTGAACCTCTTTGTGACTGGCCATGCTGTTTCGAACGTCTGGGACGGAGACAGGGAGTGCTCTGGCATGAGTACGTAAGGGTGCAATAAACTTGTATAGCGCTTTTCTAAATACTCCAAGACTCTTTACAGAGTAAACACAAAATAAAACCAATAGGATAGACTAAAACAGGTAGCTAGATAACTGAAATAGGTGGACAAACTAGGGATAGTTAGGAGGAAGGGGAGAGAAGGGAAGGAGGTTATGGGATGAAAGCAATCTTGAAAACTTGGGTTTTGAGGGCCTGTTTAAATGATTACCTTTCTGCATGAAAGCATACACGCTTGAAAATACAATGTATATGCAGCACAAACGGTAAGTACACTGTTCATGCACTGTATATAAAAATGTATTGAGTTACATCTGAACTGTGGCCACTAGAGGGCACTCTTGTCATAAAAGTGTAGGCTTTGCAGAAGTACCCCCTAAAGCTGCTTTCACACCGCCGCGCGGCAACTCGCCGCCTCCATTCATTTCAATGAGGGAAGGGAGGCGGTTACAAAAGCGGCTGTAGACCAGGAAGTGGTTGCCAACCAACGTGCACAGATTTTGCCCTACAGCTCAGCTTTTTTTTTATTTATTTTTTTTTTTAAACTTTCGGCGGCGGTGGCAGCAGCAGCCGCTTTTGAAAACGCCTGGCCCTTCACACCACCGTGCTGAACCCTCCGCCAACGAGGCGGTTATAAGGGCGGTTGTAGCACGGCAGTGTGCAAGCACCTTAGGTGTTTTGTACACTTTTGTCCCTGTCTTTTTTTCTAAATGATTTCCAATGTGTTTTTTGTGTCCACAGAGTTGCATGGTATCCATAAACAAGCATCTGTTGGCTTCCTTACTCTGATGGAGTCTCTGCGCTACTGCAAGGTACAAGCACATCACTTTCCTGGTTAAACATGTAGCTCTCTAACCTCAAGTAAGCATTGGGGGAATTAGAAATTCACCAACCCGAACCAAAATACCATAATTAGTCTACTACTATTGATAGTACTTTGTACTAAGCGCAACACATCTTTTACACAAAGCTCTAATCTCAGCAACATGCCCCGTCTGAAAATATGTGCTGGGAGAGCAGCTGTCTCAACTCAGAATTCCCAAACTCTGACACTTTACCATAAAAATCAGCATGCACATTGATTAGGTTTTGAGTGGAAAATATAGCAACAAAATATGATAGTCGTATGAGTGTTCATGTGCTGTATCATGAAAATCTTATATAGAGATTGATTCCTAATAAAACTGAATGTTTTTTGTCTTGCACTTATTTTATTTATTGGCCTAGTATGAATATAGTAATTTAGCTGGTTATGATGCAGTTAATTAAAGCATGGGATCGTTAAATCATGTGTCTGCCAGTGAAATGTGTAATTGAATACGGTTAATGCACACTTTATTCCTGGATTATTTATTGAGGGTCAAAATGGTTCATGTTCCATCACACTCTCTTTCTGAATATATTCAGATGAAACGCTTCTATGAAACTTTATACTAACTGATGGTGTGTGTGTGTGTGTGTGTGTGTGTGTGTGTGTGTGTGTGTGTGTGTGTGTGTGTGTGTGTGTGTGTGTGTGTGTGTGTGTGTGTGTGTGTGTAGGTCGGGGCATTCCTCAAGTCTCCAAAGTTCCCTATTTGGATTCTTGGCAGTGAAACCCATCTCTCTGTACTCTTCACCAAGGTAAGCCCAATACTGAGGGATAACACACGGGGGAAATGTGGGATGTAAGCATCAAACCAAGTGGAAAGAACTGAGCCTAGTGGTTTGGTCCTATATGGTCAGCACGATTGCTTGGCTTTTCACCTATCTGCCTTGGCCAAGAAGTGAGTAACAAATATGTGCATGGGCTCCAACATTTTTCACTAGGAGCACTGTGGCCCCCAAATGAAAATATTTGGGGTACAACCAGACATTTTAGTGGCACACACTTTAAATCAACACTTGCATTTCTCCTAATTTTCACTGTATTACTAATAAATATTTCGATGATAGATGCAGAAAGTATAATGTGCTGTTTCAAATTCTGTTTCACATTTTGTCTCAACGGTGTCCACATGTGCGTGCATGCGTTCGACGAGAACAGAACGAGTGAGCCCGCTTGACAGGACGCTGCGCCTCCTCTTTGCCCGCTCGCCTCTCCATTGAGAATGCATTAGCAGGCACGACAAACGCCTCCCGTGTGAAAAGCCCTTTATAGCACCTGAAGCAGAGTCCTGCACGGGTTCGGGTACACGCACAATTTGGAAGAAACGGGTGAAAAATAATGTACTGTGTCGGGTGCAGGTCGAGTCGGACGCCTGAACAGCGCGGGTTGGCCGCAGTGTTTTGCGATTGCGAGCGAGACTTGTTGGATATGTTATTCAGTAGCGGAGGCAGTGGTGGTGGGTCAATAGAGGGCGCTAGGGTGCCGCCCCTCCATGAAATATTCACTCGAATATACTGTATCTGCCAACTATGAATCGACTATTATTAATCAACGAAACTAGATAAGGTTTATCCTTGTTTAATTGTGTGATAGACCGTACTTGCCACTGCGAGCAACCTTTTAATGCGTCTGGACATCAATGATTTTGGCTAGGCTAGTTATTGGTCACTTGAAATAAAGCCCTCCTCCAAGTCAGGGGCGCCGGCCACGTTGAAGTCAATATAAGCTCGTTAACATTCTGCTGTCTATCAAGACAGCTTTTCATCGGCCCAAGAATATGCGCTCCAGGCCAATGGTATCGCTTTTCTTTTGTTGCTCAATATCAGAATAACAACAATGGGTCAAATAGTGGTGGTGCTGGTGCTGGTGAAATGGCCATAAAGTAGGTCTGAATATGCAGTGTAAGCTTCTCCAGGCCCTGAAAGTCAGGATGTAGGCTATGAATCTGAATGAATAGAAAGTTATAGGTAATAGCCATCCCCAAAATGCACCAGAATACAGGAAATCAAATCGACCAAATTCAAAATTTTCTGGGGGGATACCACCGGACCCCCATCTATTACTGCGCCCCCCAACACTTTTGATCACCAGTCGTCACTGAGCGGAGGAGTCAACTAAAACCGTCAACAGTGGATGATGTGTTTTTTTGCACAGCAATCTAAAGCACTGCGCCAAACACCAGATAGTGCTTCTAATTTTCCTTCGGATGCAGGTCGGGCGTCGATATCAATTTATAGAGGGTCTGGTCGGATGCGCAATGTAATTCGCGCTACTGTCGGAACACGGGTCAGATGCGGTTTTAAGTATTGCGGGTATGGGAGGGTGCGGGATTGCAAAATAAGACCCGTGCATGACTCTGAATAGCACTGGCCCACTAGCTGAAGGTTGGAAGTACGAGTAAATAGTTAGCTTGCTTATTGTTCAAATGCATGTAGCAGGTTGTCCAATCTTTCTCCTTCTCATAGACGTTTACGTGCTCGATAATCTCTATGACCCTCCCCCTCCACACTAACAGTGGCCATTCCCCATCCTTCTCACACTCATTGGCCTGCTACATATTCCGGATTTACTGACGCGCCCCTTCCACGTTTAACGTGTCAAACTAAATAAATGAAAAAGGGCAAATTAACTGGTCACACATGCGCGACCAGATGTAAAATTCAGTCGCACACTCTCAAATTGTAGTCTCAAAATGCCTCATTTGGTCGCAGTCTGGAGCCCTGATGAGTGACAACAGAAAACGGCCCCCAAAAATGTCTTCCCCTGTTGTACTTTTCCCCTTCTCTCGGTCTTCGAAGTTTTTTTACTAGTCTTTGTTTGTACTTTAGATGTGTTTAATATTGTTCAATTTATCGTTTTAGACATTTTGTTTTGTGTGGAAGCGGGAGCTTAATTTCCAATTTGTCTTTCTGTTACAAAGGCATGTGCTTTCTGAAAGCCAATGCGTCTTTCCTGTGTCTGTTCCATACGTAGTATATAAAATGGATGTAGCATCCGGGCAGACCTCAGTTATTCCAACTGCATCCAATTCTCTTGACTTATGAGCGTTGCCATCTTGTCATAATTTGACTCCTAACCAAAAAAGGGCATTTATATGACGTCGGGGGGAGGGAGATACGCCCATCTAGGTGACGGCAGGGCTGTACGCTTACTTTTTTAAATGGTAGCACTGGTGCTAGCAAGCGAAAAAATTCAGTAGCACAAAAATAATTTTGGTAGCACGTATACTACAGTCAAAAAAATAAAAATACTATATGAACAGAATAGGACGTATATACAAAAGTAACACTATATGAACAAATTTAACAACAGTAAAGTGACAATGAACATATGAAATAGTAAAGTGACTATGAGAGCCTCTTTTAAAACATCAGCAGCCAGAAGTGGTGAACACATTCAACAAAATTAAGTAATTATTACAAATTGAACAAACACTTATTTATTAACCTCGGATGTCCTTTCCCCTACCTCGAGGCAATATTTACAAAACATAGACTTTTTGGATTGGTCGTAGACCAGCCAATTGAACGTTTTTAACCACTGGGGGTTAAACCTGTACGTTTTCCCGTTGGCCGAGTCGGAGTCATGGGTGGAGTCGGCTTCGTCCGAAGGTGCCGGTTCCGTGCTTGTGGTCGCCGAGTCAATCTCTTCCATACGTGGATTCTTTTTACAAGTTTCCATCTTTATTTGATGAAGAAGAACTTCCGAATACAGGGAAATACCTTTTCATTTTTCTGTTTAGCTTAAAAAGTGAATTTCCCGCGACCGTTACAAAGTCTCTTCCTCAACGTGTGAATGTTCAGGAAATGTAGTTTTTTAGTAGTCGAGCGGAACTGGCGAGCCTATAACTCAAAATACATTTCCCAACATTCAACGCTCCCATCATGCTCCCACATACTCGCGCTTAGTGGTGCCATTGAAAGCCGTACAGAAAGACGTATTTTTTTCCGGCACGGGTCCTTCTCACCCTTTCGCACCGGTGCGAGTGGACTTGTATTTATCTTCGCACGCTAAATATTTCAATAGCAAATGCGATCAAAACTGTCGCACTGTACAGCCCTGTGACGTACACCGAATTAGCTCGTAGCTCATTAGTTTTTAAACGATCGGTTGGTACATTTGCCCGCAGATCAAGGCATCTTGGCACCGGAATGAACGTAGTCGAGGTCAAGATGACAGAGATGGCATGCTAATCCTGAAAACTAGCCTCCGAGGCGAGGTGAGGGTCAGCGGCTAGCTGTCACTCAAGAGACTGGGCCCCTAATATTAATACATTTAACCTCCAATAAAATAAAAACTAGCCTGCTAAAAAGAAAATTCACCCCCCTCAGTGTTTTCATGGAGATATGAACTAAACATCATTGTATGTAAGGGATAACGTATAGAACGCCGGTCATTATCAGGAAAATAGGGGCGAAGCAAGATTCGGTTCGCCCTGTCGGGGCTTATTTTCGGAAATAAATGATAGCGATATCCCCTGTCAGTGAATGCTATATCACATCATGAGGTGGCTGTTCTCAATTCACAACACGCATCCATCCAATCTAATCAGGCATTCTGACCAAAACTCATGCACTCCCCACCATAATAATTAAAGAATTCAAGCAAAGCAAGAATGACCAAAAGTCACTTTGTGTCAACAAGAGACTGACTCCACCGACTCCACTATCGTCATCCCCAATATACCAAACACTGTACGAACGCAAACCGTGGTTAAGTTATGTTACTTGGTGGCTATGGCTAAAATCAAAATCATTGCTGTGTTGCAGGGTTTATTTTCCAACGAATTTCTGCAATTTGCTTGTTGGTAATTAAGATTTAAACTGTTATTTATTGTATTTAATGTTGTTAGGTATCACAAAAAGGAATGTTATGCGAAAAAGTAGGTACTATTTTAGCAGTTTGCTATTGATCCCAACGTGACGTCATCGCCGAATTGCGTTAGAAAAAACCTGTTACGGCCACAAACGCCCAAAACTGGACTTTTAACACTATTTGGAGACAATTTATAAATTATACACATATTTTGAGTGCTTTATGTACCCATTAATCAAAACTCCCGGTTAACCTGCATGTAGGCAAGAGCCGACCACTTGACTGCCAAAAAAACAAAATACCTCGCCATAGCACCAGCTAATCTTAAGCAAAAAGATTGTGTCTTACCTTTATTTATGTGGCAGTGGTCTCATCCCGTGGTGTAGCCTACCATATCCACTTCCACATCCAAAAGTTATCGAAGTTTTCTGAAAACTAGTAGGTACTGTAAATCGTAGGTTCAGTAAATCGACGACTCGGGAGACCCTGTCGGAGCGCATGCGCATCCAATGTTTAATTATCTATCGACGCGACGGCAAGGGCTGTGATTGGTCCCCTAACAAAATAATTTCCGGAGTCACTTTTACTTCGAAGATTCGAGGGGTCTCAGAAAGTCAGATTACGGATTATTGACACCTGCACTGCACACCGTTCGACGCACACTGATCGAGCCCCCTCCCCCTAAAAGAAAACTCTTCGGATCTCCGCGAACCACACAGGTCACCAAAATGTATGATAAAAAAGCGACTCGCGCCAAAAAGCGCGCTGTTTGCATGTCTGAAACATATTGACTAGAATGGTTCTTTGGACCAGGCTGTAAATAGGTTAATAAGACTGTGAAAACGGCCTGTTTAACAAGTGAGTCAACGAAGAATTGCTCACTTTTGGTACCACCTTGTAGTGGCCACCCGGTGCTACTGCAATGTTTGTCACTTCCGCATTGGATGCTGGTAGAACTCGCTGTGGTTGGGGCTTGGTCTGTACTCGTCCCAGAGAGATTTGTCTCCCATGGGCAAGTCTTTTTCAGGGGGCTTTATAAGAAAACGTAGTATGCCTGCGCTAACTGAAGTTGTTGGTTTACTTTGAGACAAGCCTTTGCACCCAGGATAGTGGTCTGAATCATTTTATCCTTTGTGGTGTGCATCTGTATGTGTGTCTCAAACTTATGTGTGCTATTCCCTCGTTTGATTCTGTGTCGATGGTGTAACCCAATATAGCAAATATAGCTGATATAACAATCATTAATGCAAATATATTATGGCCAGCCATTTAGAGGAAGACCATGTCCATCGTAGCACCACACCCATGATACTCCATTGATTAAGTATCTGTTCCCCAGTACTGAGCTGTTATACGAGTGCTTTGTATGTTGGCTCAGTTGCTGATCCAGGGTCGTCATGGATGTACTGATGACTTACCAATTATCACTTCTCCCAGCGGAACTAGTGACATATTCACATACACCCGCTCCCAGTCTCCCTCTCATCTTCTTCCCGACACGTATACATTCCACTGAAGAAGGATCTTGATTGTGTGTGTGTGTGTGTGTGTGTGTGTGTGTGTGTGTGTGTGTGTGTGTGTGTGTGTGTGTGTGTGTGTGTGTGTGTGTGTGTGTGTGTGTGTGTGTGTGTGTGTGTGTGTGTGTGTGTGTGTGTGTGGGGGGGGTGCCAGCCATGGGCCCTCGGGTGGATTGTTTCCTGTTGGGAATGCGATCCCAGCGTTCCCATCTGGATCCGCTTGACTCTGGATATTGGGAACCATACAGACAGCTGACGCTACACTGATTATCAAGAGTTGGCAACAAATCCACGCCCTTGGCCTCCAGTTGTGTAGCAGCGGTTTGCTACGTAACCTTTGAGTTCAAGAGGGGGAGATAAAAGGGTGAGACACAGCAGTTACTGCAGACCGCAGAGGTTATTCAGCAGGACACAGTCCTCCATATCTATGTTTAGGAAGCATGTTCTGTACAGCATTTATTCGCTTTTAATATGGAACAAAAATAGGGGTAAACTGGTGTGGTGGCTTTTAGCTTTGATCCATTCCAACAAAAGGAGCAAACCTGATACCTTCCTCTAACGTGTTGGTGGCTCCTGCTGTCTGCTATCAAGGACCAGGCTGTATTCCCCGGAGTCCGTATAGGGGGGAGGCACTGCAGCTTTTAGACCATCCATCTAAAAGCATTAGTGAGTTTTTATCTAATCTACCTCAACCCACACCCCTATCACCCACCCTTGCTCATTTTGTCCACGTGCGGACGCATATGTGAGGAGAGGCTTTATAATGGCATGTAAAAGGTTCGGGGAGGGGGGATGAGAGTTTGTGGGACACCGAGGAGGGTTGGATATTCGGATGGGTATATATCCAACCCCCTGGGTAAAAAAAAATAAAGTCAGACCACCTGTGACGAGACATGTTGATTGATGGTACATATCATGCATTATGAATAAAGAGTGAGTCGTTCTGCTGCATACCCTTCATACTAACTGTCCATTTTTGAAGTGTTTGTCCTCTGGGTTTAGTTGCTTCTGCAACTTCTTGGATGCCCCTGTGTGAAATGTACTTTTCCAAGAGCTAAGATGGTGAGTTTGGGGAGCCTTAGGTTGCCTATGACAGTCAGGGTGAGACTTCTCTGTTTTCCTTCCTCCCCCTGTCCCTGCCTGATGAGGTTTGCAGGCTGCGTGTCGGCCTCTCACGGGACCCCTGTGAGTGTGTGTTTGTGTCTTTGTGTACAGTAGCCCTGTTCTGGGTCAGTGATTTACTGGAAGGAACGGCAGCCACTCTGGCTGGCTGTGTCCCTTAGGCTCTCCTGACTGCTGACACACACACGCAGACTATTCCTAAAAGCTGTGTTCAGAGCAGGGAGGCTCTGTTTTTGTGATTTCCCATGGTGCCTTTCAAGGATGCCAGGGATTTATAGGTGTATATCCACTCAAGATAATTATCACTCTGTTTGCCTCAAACAATCGTCTATGGTGGGGGACAGATCTCTCTCTCTCTCTCTCTCTCTCTCTCTCTCTCTCTCTCTCTCTCTCTCTCTCTCTCTCTCTCTCTCTCTCTCTCTCTCTCTCTCTCTCTCTCTCTCTCTCTCTCTCTCTCTCTCTCTCTCTCTCTCTCTCTCCCCCCCCCCCCCCCCCCCCCCCCCCCTTGCTGTTCTCTGGTATCACTTCTATTCTCTGCTGTTGCAGCACAATCACTCAGGACTCTATCTTGTCAATCAAACTTGAAACAAGCACACTGTACAACCTCTATTTACCCAGAGAGATTTGGTTACAATGGTTTTTCCTTTCTTCTCTTTTTTTTTTATTCCGTTATCTTGTGGGATGCTAGGTGAGGTGAAATCATTTTTTTCTCTCCATCACACACCTTTTCTTTCTCTTCTCTTCTCCTATAACACAAACAACCTTGTGTTAACCCTCTACAACCCCACCTACACACCCACTTCTTCTCGAACACATCGTACACATACACCTCTTAGCCTGTCATGTAACAAGTCCATTGATGGCAGCTTGAACACAAGGTGAGAGACAGGGGCCTAGACTTCTGCTTTGTCACCCTGTAACTGATCGCAGACGACACACTCTTTGCCCACTAAGAGCCTCTCTCCAGTGCATAATGGCTCTTTTGGTTGGGCAGGCGAGAGACAAAGGGACTGGGAGAGAAACGCTAGCCCTGCGTGCACAGACCCAAGTTTCTACCTGTGTCAGGAGATACTCTGGTGGTTAGGTTTTTCAACTCCAGGAGCAGTGAATGTCAGCTAAAGGCCGTGGGATAGGTGAGGGCGGTGGCAAATACAGGAGGGACGGCAGTAGGTTTTAAGAGTTTATATCAGTTATTCTCAGCTGGAGGCTAGTGACCCGTAAGTGGGTTGTGAGGGCATAATGAAGGGGTTGCAGAGCCTGCTCAAGCTTCATCTTTAAAAGAAGCCCATGAATTACTAATATTTCAATAGAAATGAATCTTTCACTGGCTTACTATTGCTTTGCGTGAATACATTTGAACATTTGAATGACTAATGAGACGTGTGGGTCCTGCAGGCTGGACCAGTGAATAACTACTGATCTAAATGGAGGCAGAATGGGAGGAGAAAGGCCTGTGGAAGACTTTAGAGGGGAGCGTGAGTTGGAGCTGCTCTACTGTGTAATAGAGGGTAAACTCAGGAAAACATAAAGGGGAGGATAACAAATGCAACCCACCAGGAGTGAGAGCCTGTGAGCCTCCAATTGCGTTGGGGGAAAATGGTGGACAATATAACATTCTTCTAATTAGTGCGAATCCTGTAGCATTCACACTCTAGATATTGAAATCTTTATTAGTGTGAATGCTGTAGCATTCACACTCTAGATATTGAAATCTTTATTTTTCTTATTCTTATTCTTCTTCCGCTTGTTTTTCGGTCTTCAACTCCTCCGCCATACTTTCAGCTACAGAAACCATTCAACTATCAAAACGTTCAGCTCTGTAACGACATGATGGCTATTGTTCTGTGTTTTCAACTCTTTCAACTTTTTTAACTATTCAGCTTTTTCCTAATTTTTTTGACATGGGAGTCAATGTCAATTTCGTCTGGTACTTCAACTGTTTAAGTGAGGGAAACGTAACTTACGTAACTCAATCGATTTTCAACCGTTTATCTTCTTTCAAACCATTTACCAAATCTACACATTGGTATCTTCAATACTATCCCAACGGAATTTCGATAGCATTTATACTTTTTTCAGAATCACAGTTTAGTTTGAAACCGGCATAGTTCTCAGTGGTTTCGGTTGACACACACACACACATTAGCTCCGCCATTCTCTTAAAGAGACACACACACACGCAATGGCTCCGCCATTCTCTTAAAGAGACACGCACACACGCAATGTCTGTCATTCTCTCAAGACACACACATACACACACTCACAACTTTATTCCAATTCGATTTTAACATTTTGAACTCAAATATCAAATATCTCACTTGATTAAAGCTATTCAACATTTCTACTACTACTACTACTATTAATCCTACCATTACTACTACTCCTACCAATACTTCTACTACCATTACTACTACTCCTACAAATACAACTACTACAATTAATGCTACTACTTCAGCTACTACCTACTACTTCAGCTACTACTACTACTTCAGCTACTACCTACTAATTCAGCTACTACCTACTAATTCAGCTACTACTTTCAGATTCTTCAGTTCAATTCATTTTATATTTCTTCATTTTCAGCAATGCTTTGCGCTTTTCATTCAGCCGTCAGCATTCACACGCGTTTTCTGCAGGATATGCAATTTCTAGTTAAAGTGTGTTTTTTATACCTAATTGTGTTGCTTTTCCTTAATAATCATGTCTGTATTGCCTATTGGGGCATATGTCTTACTTTAACCCTAGTGTGTTTCACAAGTGCTGTCCCATGCGGTGGGTGGTTTTTGTTATGCTTGTTTTACTTACGCCGTCGAATCTTGCTGTAACTAAGACTTCCAATGCGGGCAGGGTTCATAATCCGTTCTCTTCTGTAGCTATTCCTGTTAAATATCTGAATCTAAAATAAACACGGCATGGGCTCATTCTGTTCTTCAGTTCAGGGATCTCAAGTGTTCAGTGGTGTCATTATTGTTAACCACCGAACCGTCCTCTGCATGTTTTGGGAGAGATTCTAGTTTTTGACTGGTTTATTGTTGGGGCAACGTGGACTGGGGTCTTGAAGCATGCGCCGTTCTTTCCAGGTTTGGTGCCTATTAAGGGCATGGTCTGAAAGCTCTGAATGAGGTCCAGAGTTAACAGATTCAGGTTGCTAGATTTGGAATGTGCTCCTTCAAGAAACAAGACGCTTAGTCACTGTTGACAGAACATTCTTGTATGCTTTTGTCTCTGTGTCCGATTTTTGTTTGTGTATAATACGCAGAGACACAGGCTTCTAGTCCAATGTAAGCAAATATATACGCTGGCAGGACACCAGTCTAGAATATATCCAGATCTTTCTCTCGCACGCACGCACGCACGCACACACCACATCTCCCTCCCTGCTGGGTGTGCTTTCCACATGCCCTTTTCCAAATAAACAGCATTTTCCCCAGGCTTCCTGTAAAACACAGATCAAAGAAGGTGCATGCACACACACATGTAGCATGATTTACATGTTTAATTAATGTCCAAGCTAAACATTTGTTTTTTATTTTGTACTGGTAGATGTGGTGGTGATAGCACCATCCCCTCGCACAGTCAACAGCTGTCACTATAAATAATTTGCTTACCATTTGGTTACCAGTTCATCTACCCAAATTCCGAAGAGTGTTGGTCACTCTTTTGACCTTTTATTACCCGTCATGGGTGCAGGTGGATGCCTTAGCAACCCCCTGAAGCTCCAGGATGTTCTCTGAAAGCTTGAGATTGCTTTGATGTTACTTTGGGAACAGAACGTATAATTCATTAGTGGAGGGCTTTTCCTCTGATGAAACTAAAGCCAGACAGTTGTGCAACAGCACAACTGTCTGGCTTTAGTTTCCTTATCAAAACTCTCTATTAAGTTCAGCTTGGTGCTGAGAAGCTGCCTTCCGAGGGTCTTTACCACACTCTCATTCTCCCAGGGAAAGTGGGCTGACCTTTGCCAACCCTGGTAAGATAAACAAATCCAGCTGATGAAAAATCAACTGTCTTATCAATGTAGACTTTTGAACTAACATTACCAGTCTCTACGTGCTGTATGAGAGTAATGTGTGCACCCTTCACTATCTGTGTCAATCTGTTTATTGCTCCATGAAGAGCCAGCAGCTGCAAGTCATCACTTTTTCATGCGTCTACCTCAGCCTAAACAAGTTCTTCCCTTCTTTGTCCTCCTGGTTGGTCATCTTTGAGGAGAGGAAGATGTGAACAGCCTGGAAGGAGCTACGTCTTGCTTCAATACAGGTCTGCTCTTGGAGATCATCAGGGTGTAACTTGTTCTTTGTGTTTGCCCAACACGCCATCACTCCAAAGACGCTTCTCCGCTTACAGAGCAGTGACTGAAGATACAAACGGATTAGGGGGGGGTGGGAGAGATACTTTGGTATGTAGTATGTGGTATACCCCTTGTTTTCCTCATGAGCCAGTGGGTAAAGCAACCCTTTTACAGAGTTTAGCTGCACCACCGAGGATATGGAGGATTAAGGAGATGTTATCCAGAACCAAGGTACAATCATGAAGATAAATATCATGCACTACTGCTGATTTGCCTATGGTCAGAGCTGATTTGCCTATGGTTGAGGATAAGCTACATTTCCAGTGCAAGGAGGGAAACGATGTTTCCAGCCTTGTCAATTTGTACTCCAACCTCACCGGCGGTTTGGCTTGGGCAGTTAGAAGGGACAACATGCATGTTAATTAGCATTATTACTGACGGGGCCCCCTTTTACTCACATACGAACACACTTGCATTTCCCCAGTGCTTCTTTCCCTCTGGCACCAGTTATTTTTTCTTGTTTCAATAAACAATTGGAGGATTGGATACAAATCAGCGGGTGTTTGTGTGCGAGACTCAATTTCCTGGTTGTTTGTTTGGAAAGAAAACAAGCCATCTGGCTTTATCAGGATATCGGTTAATAACCCAATGGACCCCCAAATGATTAAACAGCCTTCTTATTACATATACCGTGTCGCCGCTGGCCTTGGTGCCGTGTTCTAGGGCTGACACCGAGTTGTATTCACACTCAACACATAGTGTTGATTTGTCAAATGGTTTAATGAGATAAAGGGTCTAAAAGGCAACGCCACTCAAGGAAGTTTGGTTTCTCTTGTGATTCTGATTGGTTCCGCAAAGCCCTTCTCATATTTTACCTCAGACATTCTGCCATTCTTCATTATTCTGATGTGATCCTCTGCTCTTCATGGAACTGTACCCTTCCGCACAGACCTCTGATCGCCTCCTACTCTAACCAGGATTTCTTTCCCCCCAGTTCCTGGTTCATCCATCCATCTATCTTTTGACTTCAGTTTTTTTTGGGTGATTTACTAACTACTTCTACTCTTTAATTCTTCCTAATTGGTTTCACTACCTCTCTTTGACCCTCACACCTTTGCCCACGCCATTTCTGGCCTTCCGTTATATTATGAGGTTCTGTACTATCTGACTCTCTGTCTGTGATTTGGTTCCTCCCCAGGAGCGGTCCCTGGTGGGTCCTGAGTCTACTTCAGAACTGGCCCGGAGGGTTTTCCAGTCTTTTGATCCAGAAGGTACTTGATAACAAATGCTCGGATACGTGACACTCAGAAACTCTCATGTGCTACGAACAGACCTCTTATAAGAAATAAAATAGGATAAGATAAATTTAGATAAGATGAGCATTCCACAATGACCATCTCACGGAGGAACCAAAAGCAAAGTATTTTAACATAATTTCAATTAAAAGTTCAAATGAACAGTTTTCAACCCATTCATTCCCAAAAGTGAACAATAAGTGCTTCGACTTTAAATGGTCACTCTAACGAACACAAACTTTAAGAAGGCAATATCCTTGCCCTGTTGTATTTTACGCACCCTACTTCTTGTTGGAACAGGTGGCTCCGTAACCGCTACCCACTGTCCGCCTTCTGGACACAGAGCAGGGGAGTTCAGCCTCGCGCCTCTCGTGTGTGTGTGTGTGTGTGTGTGTGTGTGTGTGTGTGTGTGTGTGTGTGTGTGTGTGTGTGTGTGTGTGTGTGTGTGTGTGTGTGTGTGTGTGTGTGTGTGTGTGTGTGTGTGTCGTCTTGGGGTTTAACCAATCCCATATGAATTACCCAAACAACACACAAGGCATGATTGATTTGGAGGTTCTTCGTATAAACTTATTTTGTTTTCCCTGTCTTGGAGTTGATCAAACCAGAGAGTTGAAGTTTACACATGGGGGATAGACATGATGCATTTTTCATTTAGACAGTGCTATACAAAATGACACTATAGATGTTGGATTTATAGAAACAATATGTTTTGAAGTATGTTCGTTCCATAGAGGTAAAACCTTCCAACTGAAAGCATTATTGCCTGTTCCTGCTGCGTTGACAACAAAAATGTAAACAAAGTCTGTTTGCTAAAAAAAAAAAATGAGAGATGTGCGTTTTTCTGTTTTATATATCCCCACATTCCATCACTCTTACTGCACTGAAATCTGTTTAGATTGTTCAGAGATTCACTCTAGCATCCGCTGGTACATTCTGCATGCCATATGTTTTCACTCAAACACACACACACGCGCAAAACATGCCGTCACATGTGTGCGTAGATCCACAAACTAAAACTCATAAACACACATGCATGCTGTCACCAGCCGTGGAGTGGAGGAGCTGGGGAAACATGAGAAAAGAGCCATAAATCTGGCTGTGTGACATACAGTAGAGTCAGCATGGCTCCCTATGTTGTGGACGCAAGGCGCCAGACTCAAAGTCACACACACGCCACTCTGACTCATAGCTCAAGCAGGGTTCCCCGAACACAATTTGGTGACTCTTGCACAAAGTTCCCTGCAGGGTGCCAGTGGTTGTCCGAACAAAAAGTCTGCTTTCTTGCCGGAATTGAACCGACCAAAACACTATTAGTGATCAGCACATTCCTTCACACTATGCCGAAGGATTTACGGATTTGCGTGTCCACAGATGCTAGTGCTTGCATGAGAGCGATAAGATATTTGGTGGGACACATGTTAGTATTTAACATTGGTCCCCTTCAGGTAGACAAATCATCACTGCTGTGGAATGTACGACAGAGGGGGGGCAGGAGAGTACCAGGTAGGTGTGCGTGTTGGTGTGTGTCATGTGGGAGTAGTTTGTGCTGCATGTGTGCAGGGAAGGCTGTCTCCTGCTCTTTACTTTCTGTCTGAGTCAACCCCTGTCCCAACCGTTTGCCCTCTCTCTCTCTCTGTGTCTTTCTCTCTCTAGATAATGGTTTTATCCCGGAGTCTCTGTTGGAGGATGTGATGAAGGCCCTTGACCTTGTCTCAGAAACGGAATAGTAAGTATTTACATACACGTGTGTATCGTTGAGAAATGCCGATTAAGGCCCAATCCAAACGGAACCGACTTTTTTGGTGTTTGGGCCGACCGTCCAGACGGACCCTGGGTTTTCGGTGCCCGAAAACACACTTTTATGAAACCAGATCCAAGGGTGGATAAGTAAAAAACTGACCTATGCGTATTAGGATTCGTGTGGACGTCTGAAACGCAAACGATGACGTCATCGCCCCCCCACCAACTGTGCGACGTTAAAGTTGCGTTGAATTATTATATATATTTTTTGATTTGTATTAATTTTGTAGCTTTTAAGGGGTCCTATTATGCTTTTCCGTTTTTTCCTTCTCCTATTGCACTTCACATATGTTTTTGGGTATATAAATGGTTGGCAAAGTTAAAATACCACAAAATTCCCACAAGGGGGAGTAAGGGTGCACTCGCACTAGGCCATCTGGCCGTGGCCGTGTGGCCGTTTTCACACCTAACCGTGCTCGAATGGCCCCATTGTTCTCTGGCCTGCACTCACACTAGGCCATCTGGCCGTGGCCGTTGGCCGTCGCAGCTGTGGCCTGGCCACGGAAGGCTCTTGTAGATACGTCATCACGTCGTAACACGTCATCACCAAGCGTCCGCTGCATGGACCATAATAAAGTCTGCCGCCAGTCAGAGTTTTAACCACAATGGATAACAACACAGAGAACACACCAACAGTTGAACCGCTTGACGCGATGTTTACCGTTTAATGGGAAAGAAGGCTCGTCGCCTTTTATTATGTCCGTGGTCGTCGCATTGACTATACGTCATCCAGCTCAGGTTGCGTAGCCGTGCGTGTGCGCGTGTCGGCTCATTAGCATCTGTACCGTAGCGGCCCGTGCCGTAGCAGCACACCTCTCCCAAGTGGCCAAATTGGCCCGGCCTGGCCAGAATGGCCACACTCACACTGGCAGATTTGAGCACAGTTAGGTGCTAAAACGGCCACGGCCAGATGGCCTAGTGTGAGTGCACCCTAAATGACTACCGCAAATCACTGTTACCGAGCTGCCTAGAACCAGCTCGTTGGGATTCTCTCCGGGGCTTTCTTTTACTTTCTTTTACGAGCGGTAATCGCACACACAGATATTGTCGCTAGTCCCGTCAGTTAAAAATAGTAATCCACTTGTGAAATCGGTGTTGTAATCAGCAGCATACCAGCTAGGTATCTTAAAAAGTACGTAAAGTTTCAGATGTGCTGTGTGATGATTAGAGCTGTAGCGATGCGTCGATGACGTCGACGCGTCGATGACGTCGACGCGTCGATGACGTCGACGCGTCGATGACGTCGACGCGTCGATGACGTCGACGTGTCGACGTCAAAAATTTGTCGACGTCAAATTTCTCCGTCGACGATTTTCGACTGAGAAATGGACGAAAGTCACAATAAAGGAAAATGTCCGCTCACAAAATCATCAAAGGTATGGAAATACTTCAAGTTATGTCCTAAACGGAAAGGTGTTGTGATTTGCACTCTTTGCCAAATGGAGTTGGCATATCACAAGAGCACGACAGCAATGTTGGAGCACATGTGTGTCGTCAGCGAGTAGGTGGACGAGCGAGGAGAGCGAGCGATAGCGTGCGTGTCAGTCTAGTGAAGTCATGAACGAGTCCGGTTGTGTGTAAGAATAAAATACCCAGCCTGTCAAGAATCGGTGGCCGCTTCATTCCATCATATTCCGACCTATAAGCAGACTCACTGTCGGTCAAAGTGAAGGGTCATGCCCCCGAGAGCGCATCGGACCTGGAGGGAACGTATCACCTGTGCTCCTCGGTCTGGGAGCCGACAGCAGGAAAGATGTAACTAACCATCTCGTAGTTGGAGGCGGAGCGCAAGAGAGTATGCGCACACATTTTTTTCATGTCCCTTTACGGGTTCCGTATTAAATAAAGTATATTATTAAGAATTTTTTGGTATTTATTTGAGATACATTATGTTTTTTATTAATCGAGCAACAGAAAAAAAAAAAAAAACGTCCAATTGGTCATTAGATTAGTCGACTAATCGATAAAATAATCGCCCGATTAATCGTTTGATAAATAATCGTTTGCCCCCAGCCTTAGTGATGATGTGTTGAGGTTGGCTCAGTAAAACGACTGATGCGTTCAAATGTAACATAAAGAAACTGTACATTTATGAGTAATACTGTGTTACTCATGTTTCTGTATTACTAATAGTTGTATAGTGCTCCAATCATTTTAGTTTATATAACTTAAACTACTGATGTCAATATTTATCAAGAATTACATATTTAAGTTAAAATGCAATTATTTATTTCCTAAATATTTTCCTCATCACTAAAAACTAGTGCTGTCAAGCGATTAAAATATGTAATCGCGATTAATCGCATTAATGCCGTAGTTAACTCACGATTAATCGCAAATCTTTTTTCTATGCTAAATATCCCCTTGATTTCTTTGTCCCATTAATTGTTCTCATTTTAATGCTCTTATCAACATGGAGAAGTGCATCGGCTTGCCTTGTGCAAATGTTTTTTTATTGATAACAACATTGGCATATACTGATCAAAACAGGACGATACAAAAAAAAAAGCCTATAGTGCAATTATACGATGAACATACAAACATACTGCCTTGAACATAGCAGTCAGGCTACTGCTTCTTTGTTTTGAGCCAAAGAAAAAAAAGAAATAATAAGACATTGCGTTAATCGCGCGATAAAAAAATTAACGCCGTTAAAATTGGTTTGCGTTAACGCCGTTAATAACGCGTTTAACTGACAGCACTACTAAAAACGCTTCGTATTTCCACCAATTAATAGAAAAGTATCGATAGTGTTATCAATAAAGACTTGGATCGTTAAGGAGTATCGAAAATGGTATCGATATCAATAAATATTAATGATCCCCATCCCTATTCTTAGTAGGATCATATCATGGTCTAAACCAATAAGGGAAAGAGCTTGGTCGGTTCTTTGCCTCTGATTGGCTCTGTTCAATGCTTGTGTTTTTAAAAAAAAATGCGAACGCCCTGAGCGCCAGAGTAACTGAAACGGATAAAGAAAATAAACGTGACAAAAGAGGGGGAAAATTAAGCGAGGTAAAAACATAGAATGCTTTTTCATTCAAAAAAACAGCCTACTATTCCAACCTGACCTACTCCTGAGAGTAGTTATTCAGAGAGTCTGAATTACCCGCACAAGCCCTTTTTATTTGGAAATGTTTTATTTTGCTTAATTTTTTAGTTCAGTGAAAAACTTGAAACACTTTATTTTTATTTTTTTTTATATTGTGCTTCAAATAAAGACAAGCATTTCTCTACACCTGATGCTGCGTTCCAGGGACACTTTTTAGCCCGTAAGTTACAAGCTGGAACTGGGAGTGAATCGGTCTGGTACGAGTTCACGGGTAGTGAGTTGCGGGTTTGTCTGCCGTTCCAGGGCATTTTCACGGGTAGAAGGTTTTGAAAACACGGGTTACGTTATGCCTGGAACGCACCATTATTCTTGTTCAAAAATCATTCACATTATACGAAAGTTATGGAGAGCGATAAAAAGGTGACCTTATGGCGTTAAAGGCGACGCAATGAAAAATTTGGTGCACCTACATTTTGTGCTGGTACACCTAAAAAAAAATAGTTAAGTGCACCAGTGCAACCAACGCCTAAAGTTAGTCTGGAGCCCTGTATCACTATGACTTCACCTAACAAACATGGTACCGTTGGCTGGTGCTACAGCAAACAGGTGAGGAGAATGGGGAGATTGCTCGTTTTCCATTACAAGTGGACTGGTGGTACTGTTGCTTGGTGGTGCAACGGTTCACGGGTTACCCGTGATCCGTACGGATCAACCCTCACGGTTCGGGACGCAGGTGTTCTGCGGATCGGCTGATAAAAAAAAAAAAAAAGTTGTGCGTTCACGTGATCAGCGCATGTTTAAAGGACAATTCCGGTATTAACAACATCATCAAGTATCGTAGCGAAATACAGTTTCTGTTGTGTTTTATTTGGCGTTCCGTAAATCCCATTGAAACGGGAACCGGACATGTTTATGTTTGGTTGTAGTCTTTTCGCTCGGTTCTCCATATCAACAGTAGGGCTAGAACCGAGCGAAAAGACTACAACCAACCCCCATTGCAATGAATCTTCCAACCGAAATCAATGGATTTACAAAGTGCCAAATAAAACACGACAGAAACTGTATTTCGCTACCATACTTGATGGAAAAAAAAAAAGAAGATGAGGATGTCTGCATTGCCTTGGGAGAGTGTAGACTCTAAACTCTCCCCAGGCAATGCAGACATCCTGAATTGTAAATCCAGGGTTAGGGATTATTTACTATCATTTTAAAAAGAAGAAAGAATAATGCCTCAGATTGCAATTTCTTTAAATATTGACTATGCTTAAAGGAAGCAGGATTATTAACAAATTGTTCACTTTATTTAGTTTTTACACATTTGAAGATTTTATTTAAAGTCACATTTGTCTTGTTATCTTTATTGTTGTTGTTGATCCGAAAATTATCCGACCTGTGACTCAGAAACCGTGACACGATCCGAACCGTGAGTTTTGTGATCCGTTGCTATATGGTAGAGATGATCTAAACATGCAACATAGTTTACTAGAAGTTGCTTATAAGGTTTTGTGGTGATAGTGGTAGGCTACTCATCTTCTGAGGATGTGTGTGTGTGTATATATGTATAGATATAAAGATACATGACAGGTGTAGCTTAGCCTAAAGCTCATCAGTTTTACCTTTGGGATTTATCTACAGTGATTTATCTTCTCCACTTCGTTGGGCATAGTGGCACAATTCCCGAAGGTGCACCTAGGTAGTAGAGATGTTATAAGTTATTACGGTGTATTTTGACGGACAAAAGTAGTGAACAATATGCCATGTCGGGACATAAAAAGCTTGTTACGGACGCTTGAATAGCGAGAAGTCTACTAGCCTCAAGCTAAGTCAGAAAAGCTGGGCTAAATACATGATAAATCGCGTGTGTGAATAATAGTATAAACAAAAACTTACCACTTTGAAATGTCCTGGGGGGTATACCACGAACCTCGCTGAACATACCCAGGCTTTCTTGGGAAAACCTGGCTCGACAGAGCCGCAACTCGCAATCAGAGTTAAATGGTACCACGAAGCTCACTTTAGATTCAATTAGTTGAACCAGGTTTTCCGCTTTAGGTTCAATGCGCGTTCACATTAAAGGGGCGTTTCTCGCGTCATTTGACTCACCCTTATGCAAAGTAAATCACGCGAGAGCGGTGTATTTCATCCAAGGCGAGCAGTGTATTATTATGAACTCCTACGAGGAATTCAAAGTTCAAATCACCGCCAAGGGGAACACGGTTGCCCATAATATGGCTAGGGTGGCGTGCTGGCAAAAAATAGCCGACCGTGTTAATTCGTAAGTGAAAAGATTCTGCATGTTGTCTGAAAGATATTATGTATCATCATCCCTTTTACCCCCATATATGTGGGGCCCCATGTTTGCTCCTACGAAACTGGGGCCAAGTCAAAAATAAATATAAAAATATTATTCAATGTGGTAAGTTGTAAGCATCCATTTGAATAATTTCAGGTGAATCTAGCCTATGATTTGGTTTTCCGACTATTGAGGTGATTTTTCTTAACAATTCTCACAGCTATAATATGAATTTGTAGAATAAAAAATGCCTAGGCCTAATTGTGTCACTGACATAGCGGTTATATAAGGGATAATGGACAACACGGCACTTGACTATAGGTTAATGTACGTTGAAAGTGCGGGGCCACCTTCGAACTTGAAACACACACACTGCGCAACACTAGTAGGGGTTGACATTAAGGTTTCAAAAGCACTTGCCCATCGGGCAAGTACAGGTCAGGTTCAACTTGCCCGAATGTGATGTTCACTTGCCCAAATTATAATCAGAATCTTGAACTGGCCTCTTTTTGCCAGGCACGCGGCCTGGTTTTGGGGGGGCTCAGAAAAATCATCCTAGCTCAGACTGAAGCTGAATGTTAGCTTTAAAAAATAAGAAACTTCCCTTTGTTTACTTATTTATCGAGCGTTCACATCGTGCCATGAAGTGATTTCAGTCCACAGCTGCAACCTATTAAAGCTATCGCCAAGTTATATGTAGACCTGCATGATTTCATGCAAATGTATTTAAATGTCAGAGGTAGTAGCAAAGATATGTATTTTTTAACTTTCACGTTTCTTGTAGCTCTAACTGAATAATCACAATCGCGTTTCTAGTAGTGTTGTCAGTCACGATACTGGATTTTCTAACTTTGACACTATACCTGGAAAAATATTGATATTCTATACCATTTTCGATATCAGGGGAAACGTTTTTCTCAGGAAAGAACATACCCAAAGTAAATAGAGTATATCTCCACAACTGCAAGGGCGATAATGTCATCTTTGTGCCAAAAGAAAGATTGTTGTGCAAGTGAAATATTCAATGGGGATGATACTTGGTTAAAGTGAATAAAGCCATGGAACACAGCATAAGTGGAAGATAACATTTCCACCTGAAATAATTATCAGTTGGTCGTTATCATTTGGGAGCGATGTCTTACTCTGAGACACAAATAAAGGTAGATGTCTTACAATTTTGACACTTGACACCTCTATTTAAATTTCAGGGCAAATATATTCGAATGCACCAAGCCAAACACTCGCAAGTAAACATATGGCCACTAGATTGCGCTGAAGAATATGTTTTCTGATTGAAGGCAATTTACCTATTTCCTAAGAAACCTTCTCTTATTCATTGATTGAAAATACCATGTTTAGTTGCAAAATTTGGCCCAGACACTGGGTTATCTGTTTATGGTGGTTTTATTCGACCAGAATCAACTTATCACAAAGGTAATAGGCCTACTTCATTTTTGGTTGTTAAAAGAAAAGGGGACGTTTCTTCTTAAGTTGTTATTTGCGAGTTTTAGTCACAGAATGATATGGTTTGGACTGTTGGAATAAGTGGAGGCTCAGCTTTCATGTAATATATAGTTTGTGAGGGTCCAATTTCGTGAAAAAGATCGCTATTGCTGTGCATGTGCACAGTTATGAAACCCAAAACCTTGTTCTTGCATATGACTTTCCTTGGTAATTTGCCTCAATCCTAAGTACTTCCAAACTGCAATCCTCTATCACTACTCCATTTTCCTTCTACCTAAACCGTTCACGGAGGCGCTGCACTTGCGATGCTAGCTTTGTAGGCTAACCTTTAGCCAACACCTTCGAATCACGGCCAGAGAACGCACTGCGAGTGACAGAAGGCGGGGCTATATTCGCATTGAAGCGAAGCGTGTCTGTTAACTCGCTTTCCGAGAGAAGAGAAGACGGCGCGCTGATCAATTGCAAATACTTATATTTTGTGTTATTTTAAACAAGGTAAACAAGGTTGTTCTGCAGTTTCTAAAAACATTTCAATAAATAGCCTTTATATTAACATCCACCCAAAATCCACTTGCCCGTTCGGACAACCAGAAATCAATCTCAACTTGCCCAAATATGACTTTTGGTTGCCCCGGGCAAGCGGGCAACCGTTAATGTCGAGGCCTGACTAGCCACGTTTACATGGCACATCTGATCCGCATAGATTTCTATGCGGAATAGATCTGTTCCTAAAATGTGATCCCCTACTGTGTACATGGCAGTAACAAAAGTGTCCGTTATGTCTCTCGCGCACACCTGACACATCTCTGGACCGTGGCGACATAACGGACGTCTTATCACTATTTGGCATTGTGAATTTGATTTTAATGAAGGCACAGCAGGAGAGAGCTTTTCTCTGCCTGCTCCTTAAATTAAGACGGAGGACAGCACAGCTACGTCCGATCTTTATATTTACCCCCACCTCCGTCGCAAACAAGAGGAATTTGAATGCGAGTCCGCAGCCAAGACTGGTGGGAGAGAGTGGTCTCTCTAAGTTAAGAAGTATTTTAACGTTCAGCCTGCAAAAGTACTAGTAGTAGCCTACTCATTTACAGTTATCTCGGACGCGCGCGGACACTATGATACGCGAACACGTCATTAATAAACACCCATGTCCCGTCGCTTAGCAACCGGACACGCTTACCGGACTACTTACGAACAAAGACGTGAATCAGGCAATAAATCCACTTTCCTTGACAGCGGTCAAGTTCGGTGTGCATTAAAGTACCAACAGAGCTCAGTGGACCAATTGCGAACTACTGCAGCTACTCTAAGCTAAACCCCAATCTGTTCGGAATAAGTGTATACATGTCGATTAAAACGGACTACACCACCTCTTCTATTCGGCATAGAATTATATGCCGAACAGATAATTGTATTCCGAATGAGGCGTATATATGATCATTTTCTATTCCGCATAGAAATCTATGCGGATCAGATGTGTCCATGTAAACGTGGCTAGTAAGTGCACGGCTTCTTTGTGTAGCATTGACTACATACGGTCCAACAAGGAAGATCAAATAACGAATACCCTCTGATGAGAATCTGTATCTCTCATAAAGAATATCGTCAGACAATGCCAAGGGATCGGTTCTGTCCCGAAAAACCCTCTGTCTCCGGAGAGACGCCTGTACGATAAGTGCGCCGAGGTCCACGGGAACACCCACTAATGATGACGCCATTGTCGGAGGAGGGGCTAGGAAGCTGCGCACGCCGATTTAAGTAGCTGTTTTCCGGCTAGACTAAGCCGAAAAGCTGCTCCCGACCAGGTTTGGTTGCGAGCATAAGTCACCATGGTGATACAGCGACGCTTAAAGAGATCGACTTTCGTGGTACAGCTAACCCAGGCTTTCAGCTCAACATACCTCGCCCCAATATACAGGCCCCTGGTCAATTCTACGACTAACATCGCACTCGTTATTAGCGTCGTCAGCTCCATTATCGCTTTCCGGGTCCGACTCAGGCTCAAATTAGTAAGGTAGCACTGAAGCCATAGTACGACAGAGTGACAGAGTGCCTGAAGAGACGTCAGCACACTGTCAGCACCAAGATTCTAAATGCCTCAAAATTCTAAGCAACAGGGTGTTTCACATGGGGTTTGTAATACTCATAAAAGTAGGAGAAAAGATAATGTGCTAGACAACCCTTTATTGTTGTAAATCAATTCTATGAGGTCAAACAAATTAAATAATAAACATTAAAAAAGGGCATAATAGGGCCCCTTTAAATACAGCCACTTGGTAAATGTACTTACTAACTGTACATTAAAAAGTATTTCTGCTCAATCTAAAAGGTTTAACAACTGCTATCTCCTCCTCAACTGAATGTTTGTATACAGCGCGCAGGCTGGATGTGCGCTGGAAGGCTTCTCCACAAACTTTTTTTTGTGGAGAACCAGCGCCTTGAATATTCACTAGTGTTTCTACAGCTCGATGTGTTTTCGCAATGAGTCCGTCTTTACGGAGATATTCCTGAAACGCATCAAAGTAAAACGGAGGGGAAAAGATTGTTTTCGCCCGTGTGGACGGGGCCTAAGTGTGAGTGTGTGTGTGTGTCACCTGATGTCTGAGGTTCTAGCTGTGGTCATGGCCAGGTCAGCTCCCCTCTGCTCATGTTATATTACCAGGCCACTATAAAAGTAAGAGCAGAAAGAGCCCACTATAAAAAAAGGGAGAGAAGCGAGGGATGAAGAGAAGCCATTTACTCTAGCAAGAATGACACGGAGAGGGAGGAAATGCTTTAAGGCACCGCTTCAAACAGAGTCACGTTCTTGGTAAGCCCCCCCAGTCAGGCAGTAAGCCCCTACGCTGCAGGGCAGGGCCTAGTCTGGTAACTGGACCGCTGATCCGCTAGGCAGACCCCCAGATGGCCAATACATCACAACACCGCCTGGGAGGGAGTCCCCAAGTGCATTTCTCAAGATTAAAGGGTGGTCTGTTGTCAATATCAAGTGATGCTCTGCAATGTTTTTATTGATGGAAAGATTGAAAAAAGAAATCATGAAAGTATGCTTTGCCCGTCCAGAGAATTTGGTCCGAAAATGAGCTACGACTGTTGTATACTTCTTTGTTATTTGGAAACCGTTCCACTGTTGGTGTTAAGGCGCATAACGCGTCGGGTTCTCTGACGTCTCTGGTATTTCCACAACAAGACTCGTAGTGGGGGTTATCTCAGCCATGGTTGAGAAGGGATTGGGGGGAAAGGAACTTTGGCTTTGACTCTGAAGTACATGAACCGCGAGGCACTACCGCCGCGAGGCACGCTGCCTGCTTCCGAAGTGGTGGTGCCTCGCCAGCAGGCAGCGGGGCTCCGGCTGGAGACAATCGCGGGCAACAATCCCTTTCTCCTCCATGTCGTGGTTCAGTCTACTTCAGATTGAGATTCATAATATCATCTCGAGGCGCACACAGCTTTTGGCCGTGATAATATCTATATATGTATATGTATATGTATTAGGGATGGGCAAAATTATTATTTTCCGGGAACTAGTTCTTTCAGTTCAGTTCACTATAACGATTCGTTTATTTGATTCGGTCGTTTTGATTCGTTCGTTACGTTCGTTAAAAAGTTTTTTTATAATATATATATTTTTTTTTAATTGGTCATGGGTCCGGATAGGACCGTCAAGACCGCAGTGCGCCGTTTGGAGATGCCTGCTATATAGTATATCGAACATCCCACCAATATTTATACCACTTGCTTACTCTCTATATTTCATTCATGGTTTTACATTTATAATTTTATTTTACTTTACATTTAATTCTTCATTGTTCAGGCATTACAGAACTTGCATGGTCATAAATAAAAAATACGAACTGCAGTTTAATTTCTTTGTTTATTCTTAAATTGATGTAGAATGGAGCAAAGACTCCTGGGATTGGGAAATGCGTTTATCCAATAAACAGATGGAGGGTTAGGCAGACAGAGAAAGCGCGCATATTCGACGGTACCGCCTTGTCATTGGTTTACCCAGGTGCCATTCCAACACCATTGCTACCTCTCATTGGCTGAATCTTTGAGCACGTTGTAGACTCAATCAATATAAGTCGCGGGGAGACGGAGCTCTGTTCGTTTGTATATTTTATTTTCGTGACCATATGTTTGGTTTATGTTAAAAAAAAAAAAAGAATCAAAGAACCAGTTCTTCTTGTTTTGGGGAACCAGTTCTTGTCGTTCGGGATTCGTTCGTTGTAACGAATCAGTCGCGACCGACACATCCCTAATGTGTGTGTGTGTGTGTGTGTGTGTGTGTGTGTGTGTGTGTGTGTGTGTGTGTGTGTGTGTGTGTGTGTGTGTGTGTGTGTGTGTGTGTGTGTGTGTGTGTGTGTGTGTGTGTGTGTGTGTGTGTGTGTGTGTGTGAGCTCAAGGACTGTAACGCAAGTGTTGTACACTTCTTTGTTATTTGGATAACCGTTCTGCTGTTGGTGTTATGCCGCATAACACGTCAGGTTCTCTTACGTCTCTGGGATTTCCACAACAAGACTCGGAGTGGGGGTAATCTCAGCCATGGTTGAGAAAGAATTGGGGGGAAAGGAACTTTGGTTTTGATTCCCTGAAGTACATGAACCGTGACAAGGAGGAGAAAGAGATTGTTGCCCGTAATTGTCTCCTGCCGGAGCCCCGCTGTTCGCCGCCCGCGGCCGCGAGGCTCCAACGCTGCAAGGCACACTGCCCGCTTCAGAGGCGGTGGTGCCTCATCAGCGGGCAGCGGGGCTCCGGCGGGAGACGATCCCTTCCTCCTCCATGTCTC
This sequence comes from Gadus macrocephalus, assembly GCF_031168955.1. Taxonomy (NCBI): domain Eukaryota; kingdom Metazoa; phylum Chordata; class Actinopteri; order Gadiformes; family Gadidae; genus Gadus; species Gadus macrocephalus. The sequence continues at coordinate 5,237,466 of NC_082387.1, read as the reverse complement.
GTTTCAGTCTACTTCAGATTGATGTGGAAGTGGAAGAACCAGAGACGTGGGAGAACCCGACGCAGTCGTTTGAGATTCATAATATCTTCTGGAAGCGCACACAGATTTTGGCCTTATATATTATGATATAGATATCTATGTATAATATGATATTATTTTGATATAGAGCTCCAGGACTCCTGCCAGAGTATCCGGGGTGTTTTTATATTTACAAAACATGGCCAAAGGCTGTGTGCGCCTCGCCAGTGCGATACATCCACTGTAAACAGAGCGCATGGTACTGTGTAGTGATGGGTCGTTCGCGACCGAATCAGTTTGAATGAACGAATCTGTAACAAGAACGAACCGAACTGATTCTTCTCTCTCGTTCGTCTCGTTCGATCTCAGACTCGACCCAGACCCACTAGTCGCTGACTCACTGTTCGTTCACTGACTGAGTGGTGAAGAGGCTTAGTGAATGAGCGTACGATAATACAATTCAATTTCAGTGAAATGGTAAATGCATGCTGTCTTCGTACTTTCTGTGTCATGCCAGATTAATCAAATATTTGAATGTCTCCACCCGAGACCCCCCCCATCGTTGCTAAATCAAGTCTATTATCCTACTGATATGTTAAACATCCAATAATCAACTACACCCCCCCCCCCCCTATCCCGCTGCGTTTGGTCAAAGTTGTAATGTTGTGTTGATTGATGACCGACTATCACGATCGTTCGAGAATGACAACGAGGAAGGAGCTGAGTCTGACTAACCCGGGGATTCCACCGGACGCGTTACGGCAGCGTTACGGCTGCGGCACGGAACGGCTGCGACTCTTCCCTGCTTGCATTTCCACCGGGCGCGTTACGGCAGCGCAACGTGCGTTGCGAGCCAGCCGTATTCACGCGAGATCACGAGATCACGCGATAATTCCTAAACCTAATGTACTCAACTTCCACTCCCAAAACGACTGCAATTAAATGCCACGCTTTGACCTTCCGGCCATTGCCCTTATGAAAATGATGATTTGATACATAAATGACGTTGGGATAGGCTACATGAGCTGAGTATTGTGTTTTATTTTGAAAATTGACCGGATGCTCTGGCTTTTACTTTTTCACTTCCTGCCCTGATCGATCTGCTCTGTTGAAATTGACGCGGTTCAGCAACGGCTTGCGGCAAAAATAGAAATGCTACGGAATGATAGCGCTGCGGCACGGCGAGCCGCTCCTGGGACGTTGCTGAGACGTTCCGCAGCCGCACCCGGTGGAAATGGTCTCATTGATTAGAGTGGAACCTATCTGCTGCGGTGACTGCGGCCAAGACGTGCCGCAGCCGTAACGTTGCCGTAACGCGTCCGGTGGAATCAGGCCTTTACTCGGCTGAGAACCGTGCATTCCATGATTCGATTCACCGCTACCGGAAACTCGACTGAACCAACCAACCAACCAACGATTCTGAACGAATCTCCTTGGTGAACTGACCGACGCGAACTGAATCTAGGAAAAATATAGCTGCAAGCGGTGATTAACGGTGTCCGAGCAAAATGAAAAGTCAAGAACACACTAATGGAAGATGTATAAATATGAAATATAATTATGAAGGAAAGATGTTGATGTTCCCCTTAATGCCATACTGTGCCTCGGCTTTCAGATGACTGGGCTGCAGAGCATTGGCCGAATGTCATGTTCAGCATGTTCATAATTGTCTAATCGGGATTCGAACTCTCAAACTAAGGATCACCAGTACAAGGCATTATCCCATTGAGCCACTGACGAACCTGAAATGTAGCCTCATTCACATGGTGGAAATGTATATTGATAAGCACACAACATCCAGAAAACTCCAAGCAAACATTTCTCAAATGAATTAAGAGCTTTCTTAAAAGCTAATACCTGAAAAATCTTTGAAATTCTAGGGAAATTAAACATTTGTTGTCAAGAACACTAATGGAAGAAATATTAATAAGACAGAGTTCATTATGGATGAAAAATGGTTTACGAAGAAGTTCCCCTTAATGTCACACTGTCTTGGCAGTCAGATTCTTGGAAAAGAATGAGCCGGAATGTTGATTGCCTAATGAATTTCAGGTGCTGTTCAATGTTGTGTTTTTTTAAATGAGTGGAAATGACAAAATGTCATGTTCAGCTTGTTCATAATGCTCTAAACGGGATTCGAACACTCAACCTAAGGATCAGCAGTACAAGGCATTATCCCATTGAGCCACTGACATTCCTGAACTGCATGAAGCCTCATTCACGTGGTGAAAATGTCTATTGATAAGCACACAACTTCAAGAGAACTCCAAGCACACATTTCACAAGAAAATGAAGGGCTTTCTTAAAAGAGTACCGATCTGAAAATTTGCACTGTTAATGGTATTCACCTAATGATAATGATGCCATATGCAATAACAAAATGGTCACATAGGCAAAATGGGTTGAGACTGTGGACGTTTGGCTTTTCTATGAAATTGTGGGAAAAGTAAACATTTTTGGAGCAGAAGACCGGGGCGAAAAAGATGCATCTGATTTTAGAGATTAATATGATGAAAGAATTTTGAGTCCAGGTCTATCTCGTAAGGAGAAATAAGGCTAGTTCATAATTTTTTTAAATAGCGTCATCTTTGGGTGCATTATCACCATTTAGGTTTATTAGTACTGGGGGGTATTGGTATCCACCTAACAATACAGTTAATATTTTATATTATTTTTATAAAATAACAAAATGGTCATATAAGAAAAATGGGCTAAATGCTCCAACTCTATTGGCCAATATTTCTCAAATGGAACTAAGTAAAACAAATTCTGTTCAATGATTTTTGTGAAGCTTGGTCAAAAGATTTTATGTGGTGATTTTGGTGAATTTTTGATTATTTTTGTAGCCTGTGAATCTTTTTATCATGTTTAGCTTTAATATGAAATTGTGGGAAAAGTTTAAAATTTTAGGGTTTTATAAATGCGTCTGATTCTAGGGATTAATATTCTGAAAGAATTTTTAGGCCAGTGCTGTGTTCCAATATCCATACTTCCATGTGTACACTGTACTCACTCAGTGCGCTTATTTTCAGATTTCAGCGTTGTTCCAAATCTAATATTGCGTGGTGCACTAACCGGAAATTACGATCACGACTGCCGCCGCAGCTCCTCACCCGCAATAAACATCCCGCTTTGAACGGTGAACTCTTTACGCCTAGCATATATAAAAAGATATAAAACCTACAAAAAAACTCAATTAATGCAGGCTATGGGGAAAATGCGAAGACTTTGGCTCAGCCTGGCTCCGCCCTCTTCCGCTACATAGCTAAGATGGCTGCCGTGTAGTACGAAAAGTGTACATCGATCCACACTTCGCGATTTGACCGTTTTGAGTACACCATCTGGGTCCTTTCAGTGCACTTATTTTCGCCCGATCTTAATTGGAAAGCCCTACGTACTCAAACTAAGGCTAGTAAGTACGGATAGTATGGATGTTGGAACACAGCACAGGTCAATCTGGTGAGGAGAAATAATCGAATTAACTAACTAATTCAAGATTTTTTACAATAGCGCCACCTTTGGGTGCACTATCACAAAAAAAAATGCCAAGGGTTTTCGCCTTACGGTATAGGCTGCAGTATGACTTTTACAGAATCTGAGGAAAAAAAAAACGTTACAGAAACAATAGGGGCCAATCAGCTTCGCTGCTCGGACCCCTAATAATCATTAAATCCATCACTAATACCGTGGCCAAAAGCTGCTCAGGGCCACACCCCCAGCCTCCTCCTTGACCTGCCTCTCTCCTCATTTGCATTAAAGCTACAGATACCGAAACGGCGCGTTTGGGGAAAGCTCAATTTGCGACTGGCTCGTAGTGGCTGTATTTCTGCACCGTCTTCAAATACTGTGTTAGGGGCCCACTAATACCTATATTAAAGTAGCATGCCATGGGATCTTTAAACATAGTAAGTTGTATAATATGATAATGAACATAGTAATCAATGCCATTTCATAACTGTTAATGAAATAAGTCCCCAATTTATTGTTTTTGCCATTCTCCCCCAAAAAGCCTTTTCTGAAGCACTCAGACTTCAAATCCAAGGGGCACACCGCTGGCGCGGTTTGTGTGGGTTAGTGGAGTTCTGTCTGGGAAGCGGTGACTGCGGTGTCCGGGAGAAAGTTGGGCTTTTCGAACACAGTTAGAATAATGCTACGCTGTCTGTGGATGGTGAAGCTCCATCTGAGCAGCCATTTATTTAATACACACGTAAGGCTTCCAGGGACACCTATAGTATAACGCTACGGTGTGTGTGTGTGTGGCTGGTGACGTTTTTTTTTTTTCACAGTTACACAACGACGGTACTAGTATCTCCCAGTATTGAGCGAGGTGGCTGCAGCCGTAATCCGTGAAAACAGGCTTTGATGTACTCCTTTGGGGCCATAGCGCCAATCACTCTACATCTTCTGAAAGGGCTTGTTTTTGCTCGGGTGCTTGCAGGATGTTTCCCTGTTGCCATTACAATCTCAACTCTCAAATATTTTAGATAACAGTAAGCTATGCTTTCTGTTGTCCGAAACAACAAATTCTCCTCCTCTCACTCACGTTTCCACAATTCTCTTCCTACAAAAACTCAACTCAACAGATTTCTCCTTGAGTTCGATTTTGGACCCAATAACAAAAGTAAAGAAACAAGTATTATTTTCTGTAGGGATCTTTTCCATAATGTGAGAATATAATCAGAGCCTGTCGGTTACAAAAACTAACACTTTAGATCAATTACATTGGAGGGCTGCTATTGCCCGAAAGGATTATATTGCAGCCCTTTTTTGCAAATGAAGGCTGCAGCGTTCTTGCTCAATACTGATCCAATTCAGACCGATACCGATTTTTTAGGGCCGATACGATACCGATATTTTTTCATCAGCCTTAGCCGATACGCCGATACCGATTTTCTTGAGCCGATTTTTTTTTATTTATTTATTTTTTTAAAGGAACATTTATTGAACTTCAATTAAAAAAAAACAATACTTAACAAATATTAAAAACAGGTGAAGTAGAACAAGTAAGAACAAGTAGATGAACAATATTTAACAAATATTAAAAACAGGTGAGGTAGAAGTAAAAAAAAAAAAAAATCAATAAAATAAAATATCGGCAAATCAGCCGCGTATCGGCCGATACACGTAAAAACCGCGAATATCGGTCGATCCCTAATTCAGACCTTTGACTTGACCCGAGACTCGTCCTCAAAAGAGATTTAACTGGAGTTTTGGGACTGGTGAACAATCTACAGGAGAAGTCTGTGGAGGCATTCCTTGCGTAACCTTATGCCTCTGGTTGGCACAGCTGCAGAGGTCCTAAACCGTGTAATCACCTGTGGACGTTGGAGATCACAGTTTTCATAAACAATCCAGAACCATGCAGTAAAATCTGTTATATTTAAACGCAATGAGCATTGAACGGTCAAAATCATTATTTGTTATCCAAAGCTTGGTAGCCCCCAAAGAGGGAGAGGACCGAGACCAGCGTCGCTCTCAGTTTCTCTGTCTGCCCATGTTTATACGTGCAGAGCAAATTATGGGCCAAATTATTGCATGTGAAACCTTGTATTAATACAAGGAAGAAAACATACAAAAATAAACAATTTACTGTATATAAATGTGGCTCCTATAATATGTATTGTAATGTGTAGGCCTATATATTTTTAAGAAACTTTATAATACAATATATTATTTATATTGCATACAATTAATTCATGTTGTATGTATCCATTTATTATATTTATATTTTACAAGGCAATGAAAATGTTAGCTTAATATTAAGCCTTTTTAAGAAAGAAAATAAAACATGATATTGAATGAGTAAAAGAGTGAGTGTGTTGCTCCAAATTGCTATCGTAATTAAAAAGCGGGAGTGCTGCACCCCTATTACAACCATAAAAGACTTGAGCCTTGACTTGGACTTCTTTCCAAATACTTGAGACTTTTCTTGGACTCGTGACCAAAGACTTGAGACTTAGGCAGTGTTCACATCTAGCGTTTTTTTTAATTCTGCCAGCGCTTGTTTTACATTACAGAGCGTTTCTGCAAAAAGTCTCTCCCAGCGTTTTTTTCTGCCATACGGAGCGTTGAAAAAAGCTCAACTTTAAGGAAGAAAGCGGCCGACGTCAGGCGTCTTTTTGGCAACTGACCAATCACAAGCAGAACATTGACATTTACAGTAGTCACGAAGGAAACTCTCCATTGTCAAAACAAGAAACGATGGTGGACAAATCACTCGGGAAAGTGCCGGTGGAGCGGTTAATAGTTTTAATAACGGAACATGTCGAGATCTACAACATGTCTAATGGGCTCTAGCCTGGATACGTAGTAGACGAGTAACGTCGGGTCTAGAATGGGTTCGTTGCTAGGCGATAGAAAAAACGCTCTCTGCGCTTTTAGGACAAAAACGCTGCCATCTTTTTTTTTTTTTTTTTGGCTCAACTTTTCCCTATTGCAAAAACCGCTAGATGTGAACACGGCCTCAACCTGGACTTTGGTGTGGTTCTAACACATGCAAAGGTTCAAAAAGCTTTGGGATTTTGACATCAAATGTTTTTGTCAGTACTGGTCAGGATCAAAAATCTTGGATGACCATGGATTTGTTTGGCAGTATTATTCCCTTTCTGAGATCTCCTTATGGTGTGGTTGCGCTGCGGTAGACTTGATTAGGGCTGGGCAATAATTCAACATTATCGGTTTACATCTTTAAATCGAATGCAGGTATCATGAAATAGAATTATGACAAATATTGAAACCCATTTATTTTTTCTAAATTTGCTATGAGAAGATACAGTATGCCCTTAAAATGATCAAAATATGAAGTCTGAAAGGAAAACTAGTTTTGATCTGATACCATACCTAAATGAGCAAATACATAAAGTAATGACCCTAGGTTAGACTGTTGACAATGTTTTTTTAAATTATTATTCATATTATGGTATGCGCAATTCCACCGTGTGTCATGATGTTAAATCTTAGCATATCCTCCAGACCTAGACTCGTGAGCAGATCAGTTGTTTGGCTGCTCTGTGTCCCTGTCTGAACCGCGTTTCTTTCCTTTCTACCTTAAAAGTCCAACCTGACAAGAGCCGTTATATCTGTGAAATCATAACCATAACTAACATGCAGGAATGTCCGAGAGAAGTGTGTTTAGTGCCACATCCCAAAAACAGAAGCATTTGTGCACACAAGAACCAGAACAAGTGATGAGATGGCTGCACGTGGCCACAAAATGGGTTGGTTTCTAAGTTGCATTATGGTTCACTCCTTTCCCCTTTTGTTCACATGCCGTCTTGTTCTCTTCCTCTCCAAAATTAAAATGTCCTCCATTTCTTTTCCTCTCTTTCCTCTCAGTGTCAGCCTGATGAAAAGCAAGCTGGACCCAGAGAGTTTAGGAATCATTCTGTTGGGCCCATTCCTGCTCGAATTCTTCCCTGAACAGGTAACAATGAGTTTTGGAATGTGATGTACTACATTTCTAACTTTCTCAAGATAGATGGGTTTAAACACGGCTACTTCACTAATCGACTGTACTTACAACAATTCATTATTTATATTCAATCAGAGGACTTCTGGCCACAGTACATTCCTGTGGTGTCTCATGTGAAATGTCCATGAGTATCAGTAATGCCTCGTTACGCACTACTAAGAGGCAAGCGGAGCAGATAGAGGTGTCTTTATGATGTGGACTGGAAGGAGGAGAAAGCAAGAGGGAGGAGAAAACACTGGAGGCGGGGGCTGGTTCAGAGAGATAGAGGGAGCTGTGTTAAAGTGATCAGGGCTTAAGGGACTTACCAGTGGAATGGTGCTCGGCCGCAAAGAAATTATAGTGCCATTAGCCAATGGGACATACACATAGATACACACACACACACTCGTGCACACTTCTAAGACACGTGGGATCAGCATAGAGGTTAGGGTTTCACACACAGGGACATAAACACGAAACAGGAGCCTACCCTGTATACTCGCACTACGAGAGTTATTCATCTCTCAGGCCAAGGACATCTCACTGTCATTGGTCAAACTGTTGTTTTTTCTTTGAAGAATTGGCAGTGGATGCGCTTAAACACCCATGCACACACAAAAACTCACTCTGAACACATGGGGCCCTATCTTGCGTCCATCACAATTAGCTTTCTACACCGACACACCGACGTGTAGAAAGTTTGCAAGCGTTCTTTTCCCTCCACAGGCACGTGTCGCTAAATTAGGGAATTATCTTGCTCCCCAAGGGGCGGTTCAGCGAAAGGAGGAGGAGTGTTCTGGCGCTAACGTTACCTGGTGCTATATTGCAGTTTCAGAAAACAATTCCGCCACATACCAGGAAATACCTGGTTTAAAGTCAGTGGCGCATTGTTCAGATGCTATTTTAAGGGCGCATGCATAATGTTGCTTGTGCACCTCGCGCATACACTTTGCTTCTCTCATCTACCTAGCCACACATTCTTTGTAAATTATTTGGGAAAGAACAGCTGATACAGTGGTAATAAGTTGTACTTTTAAATCAATGCATCTGCAAACACCGTACAGCAAACACATATTTTCTTGACACAGACATCGTGTACAAGCCTATAACTTGAGTATTTGATCGTGAGAAAACATTGTTTTATCGCGAGTGAGTGTTAATAATATTGAATGAATGCGCACTGACCCCCATACCAGTCAGGAGAGCGTGTGTGTATGTGTAAAATAATTAATAAATGCGGGCGCGCATATGTGCATCCATCTGTTTAAACACACGCAAACTAAACACGTAACGCATAATACAGTCCATGGCAATGTATATTAAAGGGGGGACACATGCATATTAGCAACACAAGTCGATAACAATAATGCATACAATACTGGTAAGAAACAATGTTTGTTAATGTATTGCGTATATCATTAAATAGAACCACAGTTACCGCATATCATATGTGTTACGTTTTTTTTTTGCCGAAATGTATTTGAGGACTCAGTATTTCTGAAGGTGTGGAAGGAAACGCTATCCATGTGTGAATTAGGCCTTATTATTTGGCCGTTAACTGAGCCAGTTGAAGTTAGAAATTCATGTGGTCATGCATCTGTCTCATTGGCGACCTCAAAGCCGCTGTCAAAATATCAACTTGTCAGATTCAAATGCGCTCATGGCTCTTAAAGGGGATGGGAGATGGCACTCTCATTGGTTTATTGCACGTTACGCCCAAACCACATCTACGGGTAATTAGGCTACTTCAGGGCAACCCTTTAGATTAGATTTGCGTCGGGCGCAAGAGTCATTTATCCGCCGGTATAATAGCAACATTGCCAAAGAACCGCCCACAAAGCTTCTTGCGTTTGGCACTTCTCACTTGCGTTTCAGACTGTTAAAATAGGGCCCATGGGGTTTAGAGCCGGGGCCTGGGGTGTATGCTGGTGTGGCCAATCGGTTAAGAAATGTTCTGTCCATCTTCCTGCTCGCGTACTGACCCCCATACCAGTCAGGAGAGTCGCTGTGGCCTACTGCTTGTTGTTCAACCTACACTGCTGGTGTCTTTCAGGATTCAGGAATCCCAGACTCCTTTCCGGTCTACCACTACAATGGGCTTAAACAATCCAACCACAGCGAGAGGGTAAGCTCGCTCGGAGTCTGTCTCTGTCTCTGAGTCTGTCTTCCCACAGTATGCATGTATTTCAGACAAGCACACACACACAACCTTGCCTACAAACAGCTGGAATACACAAGTATTCCCAGTAGTATGCATTAGTCCCCTCCAGAAGGAACAATAGCCATAAAGAGCCTTTCACATTCCCCGACTTAGTGTCCCGTTTCCCATATATTCAACAACTTGTCAATGATGGATGGTTATACTACTAGGTCCAGCCCGTTTATCTAGATGGATGACGATGTTGGAGGGTGTAGTTTAACATTAATTAATGGCTGTATAATGCTGTTGATGAGCAATATCGCTGACTTTGTATAGTCTAGGAATACACTCTCCCATAAGGGAGCCCTCAGAACCCACAAATAGCACTGAACATACGCCTGTGCACTACCTGCACGCACACAGGCAGGGCGCCTGTAAAGCTTGGGATGGTAATTCCATTCCCAGGCTTCTTGATGGAAATAACAGACCCCTCAGCAGGTCCCCACAGCCGGTGTGTGTGTGTGTGTTACTATTTTGCACTTAAATTCATGAATTTTTGCATGTTTGGCCATGTGTATGTTTGTTGTTTACATATGTGTGTGGAGGTTTGTGTGTGTGTGTGTGTGTGTGTGTGTGTGTGTGTGTGTGTATCTGTGCACATGCATGATCATAATCTGTCCTCGAAGAGATCCACTTTAATCATTGAATCATCCAACCACTTCCTTTGTTCAAAGTCAACCCTGTTGAATAAAGAGCTGAGCTAGGACTAAAGAAGAACTATGACTACAATACCTACAATATTTGAACAATTATTTTAAAAAAAATGTTGCATGTGTTGTGTGCCTTCCACTTTATGCAAACTTTCACTTACATTTCTGCGATTCTGCAATTTTTGACATCCTTGAAATTGTTTCACTGCTTAATTCACCAGTACGTGTTCATCATTACTTGTCAATAAATTGTGCAATAATCAGAAAGAAAACCACAAATAAAGGTTAAGGTGTAGTATTGCAGGCCACGATTAAAATGGGAGATGGTAAAGAATCACAGCGTAGTAGAAGAAAGCTGTTTTACAGTAGTTTAACAGCAGCCTTTCGGGGTTAAATCAATCTTCTAGCTGACTTAACCCTTGCATTGTTGACAATTTGATTAATCTTTATTTGTTATTATTTTTAAATAGTTGTTTCCAGGCAGCATTTCTACTTGCAAACAATTGAATATCCTCTTAAGGGTCTGGGCAGTAGCGTGCGGTGACCCTAAATTTCAGTGGGGCAGAAACTACTGGCGTATGACTACACCCACAATTTATGTTTTTTTAATATGTATATATTGCATAAATGTATATATCCTTTGCACACACTTGCTCGAAAAAGTAGACATGGGAAACAAAACACAGTGTTTCTCTTTGAGCAACCACATAGCCATTTTTTCTTTTCATACCATTCTCTGGAGAAAGCATAACCGATCTACTTCGGACCGAAATCGGTACATGAATGGACAAGCGTGATCGGATAAGAACACCTAGAAAACTCGATCATAGTCCGGTTTCTACCTGCTTGTAAACCTGCGTAGGATTTCACGTTCTTCAAGTCTTGACTCTGAAGTCAAGATTGAAACGCTACATGGAGGAGAAAGGGATTGTTGCCGATTGTTACCGGATAATTGACACGGTCCGTTCGAGTAGCAAAATCGGTATAAGGCTTAATCTGATCGAGCTGTCCCATGTAAACACACTGACTGTCAACCCTGTTAAAAACAGAATAGTCCTCGTTCCTAAACACGGACCAGTCTGTGTTTTCAAAACAGGCCCTTAATTCCTTACTTGCCTCCGTAGACCACAGGCAAACTGATTTGGTGGATGTGTTTTCTTTTCGAGCCTGTGTGGTGTATTTAGTTGAAAGCAGCAGGTTATGGTCAGAGCTGCTAAGTGGTGGCGGAGCGGTGGAAAAGTAACTGTCTTTGATGTTGGCATAAAACAAATCGATACTCCTGTGATTTCTTGTTGGACATGTAACAAACTGCTTGAAGGAAGGCAGTGAGGAGAGGGTGCAGTGGTTAAAATCACCATTTATAATCATGAGAGCATCTGGAGTGTGACTTAAGAGGTTGTGAGCAGCTCTGACTCTACATTTGTAGACGGTGGGATGTATACAACCAAAACAATGACGTTGGAAAATTCACGAGGAAGATAGTGGGGCCTGCAACTCGCCACCAGTAATTCAATGTTCTTATCGCACACTCTCCTTTATTGTGATGTGCCCAAAGTGACACCGCTGTTCATTCTCATACAGGCAGACTCCTCCTCCCGTCCGCTTGCGTGTCATCACGTGATCCCTGTCCTGTCAGATTGTGAAGCCATCCATGTCCATGTATTACATAGGAATGGTGTTATTAAGCCAAGACTCTGTAAAACAGAGCAGGCTGCTTTGCCGAAACAGCCGATCGTATTTCAGAAGCCCTGCGAGTTAATCATCTTTGTTCGCTAGGGAGCGAACATTACTCATTCTCACGATGGTAGAACCGGCTCACCCGCATGCCGCTCCGTCTGCCTCTTTTCCTCCGCTTCAGCTCTGGGGTGAATCCAGGGGAGGGGGGTACTGATCGCCACAGCATCCCGAATGCAGTTTAGTTCATCTGGGCTGTATGTGTACGTGGACGCGGCCGAAGCAGCCACCCCCTGGGCTCGCACAGCCAAACAAACAAATTACGTCCACAGGAAAAGTCCAAACGCGCAAACTTTTTGGCCTAACATTTTACTAATTGGGAGTTCACCACACATCTACCTCTGTGACAGCTTAAAGCAGTTAATTAAAACAAGAAACTGGATAAGCATAAAAACAGAACACATGCAGGATTTCCGCGGGGTTGTTAAAGGTATTAAAAGGTAGTAAATGAAATTAGCCCAAATTAAGGCCATTAAAAAGTAATAAAAGTCATCTGATGAGGTATTACATTTCCAACAAGGCCTATGAGTTTTTCAATTGGTGTAATTTACATCGGGCCTATCTCCTAAAATTACTAAAACTTGAGTGGATTTATTTTTATGTTGCGAGTGTGACGTGAGCGATATCAATGATGACTCGTGGTGCGTGCGCTGAAACAAACTGGATATACCCGGCTGGCTTAGTAATACCCACTTCGCGAGTTCGCTTCTGTTAGTTCAAAGTCATTTGAAAGACAATAATGGGGAAATGCAAATTTTCTGACCTCTGGCTGGAGGAATCGATCTTTAAAGAATGATCGCAAAAAGAACATCTGTTTGACCGGTTGCCATGGTTATCTCTGTGTGGTTAATTTGCAGTTGTAGTGTTAATTAGCGTTGTTGTCAGTTTACTGTTACATTAAACTGTAATCAGAAAACAAGGTTATATGCTATAGTATCTGTGGTATAAAGGCTGGGACGAATTTCGAATTATAAATATGTACAATCCATAACGTTAGCTCTCTGGCTCATAGCTCAGCTGACTAAAATACCTCCCGTTGCCAAGTCGTAGCTAAGGTCCAGTTTTTTACTATTTATGTGAAAAACTTTATACTTGGATTGTAAAATGATGAAAATATAAATGAATGATCTTAAATCTTAATTTCTTTGGCAAGTGACCATGGTATAAGCGGGATAATGCCTAAAGGTGTCAAAAACATGTTTGATCGATCGTAATTAAAGGGGACTACTTTTTGAGGGAGAATTAGTAAAGTATTTGAATTGTTTTATTATGTTGGCAAGCAAGAAGTAGAATAAATGGGATAATCAGTCTTATTAAAACGGTTTGTGCAACCAACCGCACAACAAGACATGATTGCGGCTCTTGTCGCTCTCGTCTCTTTCTGCACAAGCTCGTAGAGTGGGGAGTGATGTAGACTGATAATCCCTCTATAGAAAGTACACAGGTGTGAATTTGCGCTACGGTATGGATTTTGACGTTACCGTGAGACCGGTGTGACCGGTAGACAGCCGCGTTTAAATGGACACTTCTGATCCGATTAGAAGTGGAAGAACGATTTTGCAGGTTTTCCCACTTACAAAGCATGTGGTAGTCGGTCATTTTTATCACAGGTACTCTTCAACTGTGAGTGACGGAATCTAAAACAATAATCCACAAAATCACATTGTTTGATTTTTAAGTAATTAAATTGCATTTTATTGCATGACATAAGTATTTGATCCATCAGAAAAGCAGAACTTAATATTTGGAACACAAACCTTTGTTTGCAATTACAGAGATCATACGTTTCCTGTAGTTCTTGACCAGGTTTGCACACACTGCAGCAGGGATTTTGGCCCACTCCTCCATACAGACCTTCTCCAGATCCTTCAGGTTTCGGGGCTCTCGCTGGGAAATATGGGCTCCCTCCAAAGATCTATTGGGTTCAGGTCTGGAGACTGGCTAGGCCACTCCAGGACCTTGAGATGCTTCTTAAGGTACGGCCACACCAAACGCGTCACCTGCGTACCACGCGTATAAAATCGGCAATTTTTCCATAGGGAAGCATTGGTGTACGCGCGTATGAGGTGCGTACAGCGTATCATGCGTACCAAGCAACATTTTACTCGCTGTAGGGGCGTATGAGGCGCGTACATATACGCACGTATATATACGCGCGCACATATACGCGCGTACACATACGCGCGTACACATACGCGCGCACATATACGCGCGTACACATACGCGCGTACACATACGCGCGTACATGTACGCGCGTACACATACGCGCGTACACATACGCGCGTACATGTACGCGAGGAGTTCAAAAAATTGAACTTTTTATGCTCATACGCGCCGCAATAGCCAATCAGCGTTGAGCTTGACCCGACGTCACTGGCAGAGAGTAGTGAGCTTGGACAGAAGCATACGGCCGACATCTTTCTTTATTCTGTGTGGAAATAGTAACATAGTTACGCCATTAAATGCTTTTATGGAAACATTTCTAGCGAGAAATGTGCATTTTACTTTCATAATGTTCGCTCGGTGAATGTGAAGGATGTTTGGTTTGATAGTTATGACGAAGAGGGAACGCTCCGTTCACTTGCATGGACAGAGTCTCTGGTTACTAAAGCAACCTCAACGTCTTGGCGGACTATATATCTGCTGATCAACACTACGAATGCTGGAAACACACCAGACACACCATGTGAAGTTATTTAACCCGATTATTGTTATTTATATCCGAGATTATTTAATCTAACCCGATCTAAACTCTATCACCCAAACACGGCGACGTTTGGGTTTCCTACCTCGGACTCCAGAGCAGCCATGTCCATGGCAGCCACGGCCGGCAACTTTCTTTATTCTGAGTGAAAATAGTAACATAGTTACGCCATTAAATGCGTTTATGGAAACATTTCTAGCGAGAAATGTGCATTTTACTCTCATAATGTTCGCTCGGTGAATGTGAAGGATGTTTGGTTTGATAGTTATGACGAAGAGTGAACGCTCCGTTCACTTGCATGGACAGAGTCTCTGATTGCTAAGCAACCTCAACGTCTTGGCGGACTATTTCTCTGCTGATCAACACTACGAATGCTGGAAACACACCAGACACACCATGTGAAGTTATTTAACCCGATTATTGTTATTTATATCCGAGATTATTTAATCTAACCCGATCCAAGCTCTATCATCCATCCAAACACGGCGGCGTTTGGGTTTCCTTCCTCGGACTCCTTAAATGGTCAGATACGCGCGTATCTGACCATTTTTGACACAAAATGGTCAAGCAACATTTTCGCTGCGTTACGCACGTACATGGTACGCGAGGTACGCGCTTGGTGTGTTCGCACCTTTACGGAGCCACTCCTTAGTTGCCCTGGCTGTGTGTTTCGGGTCGTTGGAACACCCTACCACGACCCATCTTCAATGCTCTTACTGAGGGAAGGAGGTTGTTGGCCAAGATCTCGCAATACACGGCCCCACCCATCCTCCCCTTAATACGCTGCAGTCGTCCTGTCCCCCAGAAAAGCATCCCCAAAGAATGATGTTCCCACCTCCATGCTTCACGGTTGGGATGGTGTTCTTGGGGTTGTACTCATCCTTCTTCCTCAAAACACGGCGAGTGGAGTTTAGACCAAAAAGCTCTATTTTTGTCTCAGACCACATGACCTTCTCCCAGTCCTCCTCTTGGTCATGCAGATGATCATTGGCAAACTTCAGACGAGCCTGGACATGCGCTGGCTTGAGCAGGGGGACCTTGCGTGCGCTGCAGGATTTTAATCCATGACGGCGTAGTGTGTTACTAATGGTTTTCTTTGAGACTGTGGTCCCAGCTCTCTTCAGGTCATTGACCTGGTCCTGCCGTGTAGTTCTGGGCTGATCCCTCACCTTCCTCATGATCATTGATGCCCCATGAGGTGAGATCTTGCATGGAGCCCCAGACCGAGGGAGATTGACCGTCATCTTGAACTTCTTCCATTTCTAATAATTGCGCAAACAGTTGTTGCCTTCTGACCAAGCTGTTTGCCTTTTGTCCTGTAGCCCATCCCAGCTCCCCCAGCCAGGTCTACAATTTTAAAGCTTACACAGCTCTCTGGTCTTTGCCATTGTGGAGAGGTTGGAGTCTGTTTGATTGAGTGTGTGGACAGGTGTCTTTTATACATGTAACAAGTTCAAAAAGGTGCAGTTAATACAGGTAATGAGTGGAGAACAGGAGGGCTTCTTAAAGAATAACAAACATGTCTGTGAGAGCTGGAATTCTTACTTGATGGTAGGTGATCAAATACTTATGTCATGCAATAAAATGCTAATTAATTACTTAAAAATCGTACAATGCGATTTTCTGGATTTTTTTTCTCTCACAGTTGTATTGTACCTATGATAAAAATTACAGACCACATGCTTTGTAAATGGGAAAACCGGCATTGTATCAAATACTTGTTCTCCCCACTGTATATACGGCTCAATCGGATTACAATTCTCTGATCGGAATATAATTCCATGCGGAATAGAAGAGGTGGTGTAGGCCGCTATAATCGACATGTATACACTTATTAAGATTGGTTTGGAGTGGGTGCGGCTACTTTTTAACTTAGAGATGGCATCAGCAGCTGCAGTATTTCGCTATTGGTCAGTCGGTACTTATATGCATACCGAACTTATCCACTGTCAAGGAAAGTGAATTTTTTTGCCTGATTCACATCTTTCTTATAACTCCGTATGTAAGGGTCCGTTTTTTTCTAATTATCTTTTTCCACAATAACATGACTTCAGTTTTAACCAACACAATTGATCACTGTTCAATCAACAATCACTATTCCCTGCACTTGAACGTTATTTAAACTATCATGTTTTTTGATGGAGTTACCTACAGCATATGTCAGAACCTGCAAAATAGTACACATACCTTCAAAGAAGGTTTAATGTGTAGAATGTTTTAAAACTGTTAAACAGAAAAGATGGTTCCCACTTGGATTGTACAGAATGACAGAAGTCCCCTCTTTGCCTGTACAAAATGACACTGGTTCCCTGTTAAATGGTATGGAGCGACACTTACACTCCAGGATTTATGTATTCATTAGGTTATAAAAAAAAATTTCACTGCTTCCTCTATAGTAGAAAATTAATAATTTGCCACAGAGCTTTTAGACCAGGGGTCGGCAACCCTAGGCACGCGTGCCACCACTGGCACGTGGCAGCATAATCATTGGCACGCTTAAAAAGATTTTAAAAAAAAGATCATATTTTTTATTTCATTATTATTTAAAAATGTCACCACACAATACGGCAGCATAATTATTACTACTACTATTTTTTTGCACTTTATTCTGTTTTGGGCATTTCCTCCCAGTACAAATATGATTAAATGAGTTACTGAAAGCAGTGTTCTGAAGTGGGATCAATTATGAAGAAAATATTTAAAATATTGTTGCAAGTGGCCTGTATGCATCACATTCACATGGTTTTGCAAAGCTGTCTTAAAGATATTGATTTGGATGGTTCCAACATTCTCATCTATTCTTGTTTTTTATATTTCTCACAGCGCAAATGTTTTTGAATGAGTTTCCGAAAGTGTTGTTTTAAGATGGGACATATGTATCAATAATTTGTAAGCCCATGTAGCAAATATAACGCAAAAAAAAACATTTAAAATGTTTTGATGCATGATTGTGGACTATATTGAAATAATACAATTCCAGGCCTTTTTGAAATGTTTTTGGTCGCTGTGTCATAATTCAGCTTAATATTTAATATATTGTTGCTTAAGTCACAATCATTAACGAGAAAATGTCAAACTGGCACTGCATGTTGAAAAGGTTGTTGACCCCTGCTGTAGACAGTTCTTCCATATTTCATAAGAGACATTTTAACATGAGAAAAAACTTAACTAGGGCTGTCAATCAATTAAAATATTTAATCGTGATTAATCGCATGATTGTTCATAGTTAACTCGCAAATTGCAAATTAATCAAACATTTTTTAACTGTTCTAAATATATCTTTCGATTATTGATGAGGATTACCTTCAGTCTTTTCCAGAATTTATGAATAGATCCATGCAAGAGTGTGAGTGTCGCCCGATACTGTATAACAGGGGACTTCTGTCATGTTGTACAATAATCCAAGCAGGGACCATCTTATATATTTTAGAGCAAAAAGTTTGTCTGTTCTTTGAATGTGAACTTATGTAGGGGACAGTTTTTTTTCTATATGATCTTTTTCCACAATAAAATGACTTGCGTTTTAACTACCATAATTGATCACTGTTCTATCAAGCAACAATCATTGTTCCCTGCACTTGAACAGCCTTAATGCTATCATCTGTTTTTTTGATGGAGTTACCTACAGCATGTGTCAGAAACTGCACAATAGTATACAGACCTTCAAAGAAGGTTTAAATGGAGAATTTTGTTTTTAACCTTGTGCTGTTAAACAGAAAAGATGGTTCCCATTTGATTGTACAGAATGACAGAAGTCCCTCCAGGGCTCCAGACTAACTTTTTCCTTGGGTGCACTGGTGCGCCTAAAGTTTTAATTTGGGTGCACCAGCACGTATTTATGGTGCACCCAAGTTTTGAGTTGTTGACGGGGGGAAGGGGCGTTGAACCGTGCCTGCCTTGCGCTGAGTTGTTGAGGGGGGGGCGTTGGACCGTGCCTGCCTTGCGCTATTTACGCCATTGATTAATAATATTTTGACCATTAAATAAATGCCTTAAATAAATGCCGAATCTGTATCTCTCATAAAGAATATCGTCAGACAATGCCAAGGGATCGGTTCTGTCCCGAAAAACCCTCTGTCTCCGGAGAGACGCCTGTACGATAAGTGCGCCGTGGTCCATGGGAACACCGACAAATGGTGACGCCATTATCGGAGGAGGGGCTTGGAAGCTGCGCACGCCGATATAAGTAGCCGGTCTCCGGGTAGACTCGCTGAAAAGCTGCTCCCGACCAGGTTTGGTTGCGAGCGTAAGTCACCAATGGTGATACAGCGACGCTTAAAGAGATCGACTTTCATGGTACAGCTAACCCAGGCTTTCAGCTCAACATACCTTGCTAACCCTCTAATCAAGCTTCGTAGTACAGGCCACTGGATTGGGCTTCGCGGGTTTGTTTACCGGCGTTGCTATTGTTACCGGTCTTGCGTGTTCCAACGATTTATTAGGTATCTAATAAATTGCTGTCTAATCAATACTTCATTCACTGCCTCTTCCGTGGTTATTACAATATTATGAATAGACTGCTCTGTAAAAAAATAAAATAATAATAATTATACCAGATACATTTTCAGTCGCACCGGTGCGCCCAAATAAAATATTTGGTCGCACTACCCCGAATTCTAGGCGCATGTGCGCCCAAATTAGGCGCACTCTGGAGCCCTGCCCTCTTTGCCTCTACAAAATGACACTGGTTCCCTTTTAAATGGTATGGAGCAACACTTACACATTTATGTATTCATTAGGTTAGAATAAAAAATGTTTTCTGCTGTCTCTATAGAAGAAAATAAAAAAAATAAAAAAATACTTGACTAGGACTGTCAATCAATTAAAATATTTTATCATGATTGATCGCATGATTGTCCATAATTAACTGCAAACTAATAGCCACATTTTTAACTGGTCTAAATACATCTTAAAATGATGTTTGTCAAGTTTGTAAGATTCTTATAAACATGGGAGTGGACAATATGCTTGCTTTATAAAACTTTTTAACTGAACAGGTTGAGGAAACATTATGGGATCTGTGATTCACATCAATACTGTGAACAAACATCTACTGATGCCTCTGGACACATCATCAGTGATGTGCCTGGAATCATCAGACGTTTCTGGTCTTTCAACATAATACGTCCTCCAGGGGACCCAGCTGTGGCTGATCAGACAAATCCATTTGCCAGGTCAAGCCACAGCACCGACAGGTTGCCCTTGGTCTCTCTTGCCTCCCTTATCAGCTGTGTCACCACACCGTTGTACTCCAGACAGCCTGGAATTCCCGAAACGCCGCCCTTCTGGACAGATGTGTCGATGTAGTTGTTCTGTTCAAGGTAGATACACAGCCGTTTGGAAGATCTTTCCCTCGACACAAAGTAGGGAGATGATGCGGAACTGGTCTAGTTGGGTGGAGTTTTCCTCCTTCGGGATCCACACCCCTTCAGCCACTCTCCATTGATCTGGGATCCTCCCTCTTCTCTAGAAGACTTGCAGGATTTTCCACAGACGCAGCAGGAGTTTGGGACAGTTCTTATACACTTTGCATGAAGTGCCACTCGGTCCTGGAGCAGAGCTTGCTTTGCGGACGACCTCCCTCACTTCCTTTAGCTGCAGCTCTGACATGTTAAACTGCACCTCAGGTTCAGGGGGGTCTATGAGGATTTTACATTCTCCCAGCTCCTGCTCTCTTGCGGGTCGCTGTACGTCTCCTTCAGATGTTGGTCTATGTCTTCCTGTGAGGAGGCAAGTTTACCACTGCGCTTCTGCCCCAACAAATCCTTGGTGAACTTGAAGGGGTTGGAGATAAAGGCTGCGCGCTTACGCACTCTCACGGAGCCGCCTCCGATGCCACTCAGCCCGGCGGAGAACCCTGATCTTTATCCGTATGATGCACATTAGCTGGGCCAGGTCAATGCAATCCTCGTCTACGGCCTCCTTGTAATTGAACTTCAGTGCATTCATCTCCTGCCTGATGTTATGGATCCTCACAGCTCTTTGGTTCTTTGAGTAAGTTGTTCCATAGCTTTTCTTAACCTCCTAACCGAATCGCTCAGCTGCAATACTGACAATGATTGTTGTCATAGCTTGTAGCTTCCTGTCCGCCCCAACCTTTACTGTTGCCTCCAGAATTTCGACATCATCGAACTGCTTCCACAGTGAGGTCATGCTAGCTGCTGGCCACTTGATCTGCCTCCTGTCAGATTTGATGATCGA
This sequence comes from Gadus macrocephalus, assembly GCF_031168955.1. Lineage (NCBI taxonomy): Eukaryota > Metazoa > Chordata > Actinopteri > Gadiformes > Gadidae > Gadus > Gadus macrocephalus. Next base: position 5,216,509 of record NC_082387.1, on the reverse strand, counting down.
GGGATTAGCTTCCAACACTTGGAGGTTCCGGGCACTATGGGGTGACTTCGGGCCTGGTGACTCCGGGCCTGGTCCCTCCTGCGTCTCACCAGGTTGAAAACTTGTGCGTTGTGTTGCTTCTGCTCCCAACGGGCACTTCATCCTCGCTCGGTGGATCTTTAGGCTGTGGATGTTCTTGCAGATTTTACCCCATGTACACTGCTTGCTCATAGTCGTTTGTCCATTGCTTAGGTCTGATGCCGTTGTGTCCGTCTTACTGGGGTGCTCATCCTTCCCCATTCTCGGGCACCCCTGGGGGTATTTTTCCATAAGGTTCATCGTATCTTTGTTGGGAGTCCTCCTATCAGAGAACACAGAATGGGTTGCCAGCCCGTTCTGCCCTGGTTGCCGTCTCTCCGAGCTGCCACTGACTCTCCAGTAGTCACCACACTCCTCATGGTTGTGATCCAGTCTTTCCTGGCTGTCACTGATAACTCAGGGTGTTCGCTGTGTACAAACATCTACTGATGCCTCTGGACACATCATCAGTGATGTGCCTGGAATCATCAGACGTTTCTGGTCTTTCAACATAATACGTCCTCCAGGGGAGGACGTATTATGTTGTCGTATTATGCTCCATCAGACCCCAGCTTATGTCCAGATGGCTAGCTAGCTACGATGACTCCATGGCTCTCCTCTTTTGAGCCACAGCCATCTTGAGGCCCTCTCTGCCGCATCGGTGATATTGCGGATGGCTCTCCTCCTCTCCTCCTGAAGGCTCTGGTTAGGGAACGGGCTGCAAAACCCCTGCATCCAACCTCCACCGGGAGACACCTTGCTCTCCAACCAGCCTGCTTACAGACCCTGACCAGTCCTGCGTACTTGGAGAGCTTCCTCTCAAAGGCTTATTCCAGGCGGTCTTCCCATGGGACGGTCGGCTCCAGCAGCACTACTTGCTTGCTGGACTCAGACACAAGGACAATGTCTGGTCACAGGGTGGTGTCTGCAATGTGGCTGGGGAACTTCAGCTGATGCTCAAGAATGGAATAATTTTTTCTCTTCAAGATAGATTCCCGAGCCATTTAAATTTCAATGGAAGGTCCCCTCTTGTACAGTTAAGACCGAGAGAAGCAACAGTGATATTGAATTATAGATAAGGCTATTGGAGCAAATTAAGAAAAAGAAAAAAATGAAATGAATGTAGTGTAATCAATCTCGAAGAACGTATTTATTTGAAGTCTAAAGTAAATTGCTGCAGTCCTTGATATAATGCAGTGAAGCAACTTCTCATTTGCAGGTAAAGCATTATTATTTCCCATTAGGTTGCCATGATTATGTTCTTAATATTTTTAATCACAGATAATTTTTTTAATATTGCTAAAATGAATGTTTAATCATCTGTTTTTGTTGAGTTGCAATTGGAAAACACACATTGAGTGAAACAATAGGCACAGACAGCTCCCCTGCTGCAGTGAACGGATTCCCCTCTTTGATATGTAAATATTGCTTAAGGTTTCAAGTCCCCTCTTGGCAACTTATTGTATTATTTATTTAAAAGGGACAGTGTGCATTAATCAACATGGCCATTGTATGGGACATATAAATGCACCAGATTTAGTTAAACTATTTTTCATCTGTAGTCCCACTTCTTTAAAAAAAAAAAAAAACATTTGAAGTTATATTATGACAAAATAACTTAAAAGTAAACTCTGTATTATGTTTTTGTATTTTTACAATGACCCGAAATAGAGGTCCAAACTTGGTCGATGAAAACCGTGTGTGTGTGTGTGTGTGTGTGTGTGTGTGTGTGTGTGTGTGTGTGTGGCTTGTTAGGGTTGGTGTGTGTGTGTTTTGCTTGTTAGGTTTGGTGTGTGTGTGTTTTTTGCATTAATATATGTATGGATCTGTACATGCAAAACTGTGTGTGTGTGCGAATCCAAAAGTGTGTGCGTTTGTGCATGTCAGGAAATGTGTGACTGACTCTTGCAAAAGTAGCGACCGAAGATGTTAAGAAAGCCATTTGATTTTGTCTGTTTGGTACATACTGACGGGCTATGTGTGTTTGTTTGATCAGGTGGAGTATGTAGAGGGGACCGCCTTGGTGCTGGGATTTGAAGACCCCATGGTGCGGACCGATGACACCCCAGTCAAACGCTGCCTGCAGACCAAGTGGCCCTACATCGAGCTGCTGTGGACCACCGACCACTCACCCTCGCTGAATTAGAATGAATGAATAGACCACTTCTGCACCTCCCCTTCACTCCCCTGTCCTTGCAAAACCCAACATATGTCCTACCTAATACATCCCCTTGCATTCTGATCCATTCAAATACTTTTAAGACACGTAAAACCAATGCTGGAGTAACGGCGCATTCACTTCTCATGCTATTCTTTTCAACATAAGTTGGGAATCAGCAAGCAGCTTGTTTACGTTGTGAAAAAAACTCTGATCTGTTTATTTCCCTTCAGCACAAAGCCCAAAGTTGGTTTGGACATTAAAAGCCTAACAGTGCTTTAAATGGCAGATTGTGCTGAATGTGTCTCTAACGACCTGTCTCACTTATACAGCCACTGTGAAACACTTTCTACTCCAGCAATAGGACTGTTCATTGGAAGGGGGGGGGCACACACACACACACACACACACACACACACACACACACACACACACACACACACACACACACACACACACACACACACACACACACACATAAACTACCAAAGCCTTCCACTTAGAAGAACACATAGAAACACATTTACCCATTTAGAAGGAACGCACACTGACATTTTCTGAATAAATTGTCTCATATAAAGGTAAATGCAGGTTGATCTTGTGACTGCACAAGTGTGTGTGTTCGCGTATATGCGTGCATTGAGCTTCACGATGTTGACCAATTTCACGTGTATTTATTACAACACTCCAAGGTTCTGAGATAAATACCTATTTTTTTGTTCTAACGGTCTTCAATGTTTTTTCTTTGATGGATATTGAATGTTTGAACTCGTAGGTTAAAGCCTTTTGTTTTTCTTGGGTCTATAAATATTCAAATTCAAATAACTTTATTTTTCCGTTAGCAACTTCAGATGTGGCAGAGCAGCAGGGTGTGTCCATACCCAACAGTACATACAATAAACAAAAACACGCGCACACACACACCATCAACCCCACAGAAAATAAAAAATCCTTGCCTAAGCCTAATGAATAAATAGTATTACCTCCATAGTGGAGGAGAAAAAAATAAATAAAATTAAAAGATTCCAGGCATTTAAACGAGAGGATACAGTTAAAAAAGATTCCAGGTGTTAAAACGAGAGGATACAGTTCAAAGAGGGGTTCAACCATTCAAAAGTCTTATGGATGGACAAAGCTTGGTTGGGCTCTGTATCTGCGGCCTGAGGGTAAGAGGGAAAACTGGCTGTGTAGAGTGTGTGTGATGTCAAGGGTGATTTGTGTTGCTTTTTTATAAAATATGATTTCACATCTGACCCGTGCCCAGATTGAGCTCTGTCCTGCAATATTTCAGACTAAATAGCAGATCCTCACTAAAGCACGCACACATGCTGGTCCTCAGAGTCACTAAATCAGCAATGCAATACATTGTGAGACACTGATGGTGTCCTATTCCCTCTCTGTCAACAGACACTTGAAGAAGTGGGGTCTTCACACCTCAAGCCTAGAGAGTAATGGAGTCGCAGGAAATGCCAAACGTTCCCCAATCTCTACGTCATTGTGCAATGATTCAATGAAGTGTCAATTGTCCTACACAAGATAATTATCAGTTCATATTAACTCAGTGGTAACAGGGAGATGTGTACATGGCTCTTAAACTCAAGACAAGGCGCAAGTGAGAGGGGTCATATGATGAACAGTGAAGATGTAGTATGGTTAAATAAACAAAGAGAGGACCGAGGTGTGACGTTGACAAAAAGAAGAAACTTCTGACGGCATTTCTTCTCAATTCTCCATCTGGCAGTTCAAGGTAGCACCCGGTGACTCCTACACGCCATCTGCATGTTGCCCCTTCCACACGGCGTGCACACACACACACACACACACCCTGTCTCAACCCCCTCCACTCTCTGCCTCACATCCCCCTCATCTCTAACCCCCCCTCCTCTCACCCCTCTATCTCCCTGCCTCTCACCCCCATGCTCTCTCTCCCCCTGCCTTTCATCCCCCTCCTCTCTCTCTCCCTGTCGCTCATCCCCCCTTATCACTCTCCCTGTCTCTCATCCCCCTTCTCTCTCTCCCTGCCTCTTTCCCTCTCCTATCTCCCCCTGTCTCTCACCCCCTGCCGCGTGACCAACCCTGAAGTGTTGTTCTTTCATAATTCTCCACCTAGAGGGTACATTTAAAAACAGTCCTAATATCTGGACATGAAACAAGTTGCATTTAGCCCATCAACCTCGAAATGATCATTCAGGCACGATGATGTCACCGTATGTGGGGAAACAGCCTACATCATGTCTCTTACCATTGGACTCTCTCTTTCCCTCTCATTCTCTCACACAGACAAATCTGCAATATTGCATGCTTGTATTCTTGGCGTTCAAGCAGTATTTTGGTTGCAAGAAGATTGAGCATCCATAAAAAAGATAGTCACTCAAAACAAATGGGAAATATAAGGGGGCGTGAAGAGAGCGTTTAACTTGCACAATCTGTGATTAAATTCACAAATCAGTATGAATTTATATCAGTAGGCCTATACTATCAACCAAATTATGTAACTTTATTGTGTGTGTGTGTGTGTGCGTGCGTTTGTGTTTGAGTGTGTGTGTGTGTGTGTGTGTGTATGTGTGTGTGAGAGAGAGTTCAATGTAATTCGTGCGCGCAAGTTTATAGCCTACTGCAATGGGCGAATGTGCATGTATAAATGTGTTTTTAAAGACTATAATATCGGCTGCCTTCCACTTGTGTCTTGGCTGTGGCAGCATGTCGGGTTAAGTTCGCCATTACTTCCCCGTTTCTTCCTCTCCCCATAAAAGGCGTGGGGCCGATGACGCGCCTCCCCACGCCGCTCTGAAGTGGTCTGCACGCTGTCTACAGGCTCTGTGTAGGATGGGGTGTGTGTGTGGTGGGGGGGGGGGGGGGGGGAGTCTTGTAGCTGGCAGACCTTGAGGTGGTGGAGGGTCCATGCAGGATATTCTGGTGCTCGGTGCAGAGCGAGTAGAACGGGTTTAACTGACATTGTGGGGGACTGGACGAGCAGAGGAGGACCATACCTGCACGGAGGCGTTCATCTCTCTCTCTCTCTCTCTCTCTCTCTCTCCCCCTCTCTCTCTCTCTCTCTCTCTCTCTCTCTCTCTCTCTCTCTCTCTCTCTCTCTCTCTCCTTCTCTCCCTCTCTCTCTCCCACTCTGCCTAATGGTGTACCTATAGCCTCCGCAATATCCCGGACTTTCTGCAGGATTTATTTTTATTCCCAGAGACGATGAGTGTGTGGGACTGCCTGAGTGTTTCTCCCAGGTCGTTCCGAGGATGTGTGTTTGTGCTCTGGTCGGTGTTCTCTACAGTCTGGAGTTTTAACATCCAGGCGGACCGTCCCGCCGTTTACCGGGGACCCGGTGGGAGTTACTTTGGATACTCAGTGGACTTCTACCAAGCGACCGCCGAAAGTAACACGTAAGCACCCACCTAGTATAATATACTTAGTTAATTATTGTTCAAGTAACCTCTGAAAGGGAAGAAATAATTTCCATTCGCTTGCCCAAATACCAAACTGTTTGCCTGAATAGAACAGAACAAAATAGAAAACCCAATGAGATGTTATGTATAAAGTCAAGTGAAACCTATTCGTAAAGCATCCGGCGGTTCTTGGTCAACTTAAAAACGACGTGAGTTCAACATGCCCCCCCCCCCCCCCCCCCCATGTTGTCTCTCCCTCTCCCTTGCTCCCCCCACCCGTCTCTATCGTCCTCTGCTCCGTCTCTCTCTCCCGCAACCATCTCTATCGCCCTCTTCTCTCTCCCCCCACCCATCTATATGCCCTCTGCTCTCTGTCCCCCCCACCCCCCCCAAACGTCTCTATTGCCCTCTGCTCTCTACCCCTCTCCATCGCCCTCTCTCCCTCTCTGTCTCAGGATGAGTGTTCTGGTGGGGGCCCCCAAGGCCAACACCTCCCAGCCAGGTATTGTGGAGGCGGGGGCCGTCTACTACTGCCCCTGGCCCGGCGGGGCCGACAGCTGCAGACAGATACCCTTCGATAACGCCAGTGAGTCCCCAAACCTTCCTCTGCATCTGGGCCATAGGAAATGTGTGTGTACATAATTTGTAATTGTGAAAGAAAGAGGGATGAGGAACAGGGAAACAGTAAGAGAGAGAGGGATGGGGGTAGGGAACAGCAGAATGATTTTGGGGAAATCTGCTATTTATTAATTTGCTGCATCCCTGTTCACAATTCCCTTTTGATCTCTCTCTCTCTCTCTCTCTCTCTCTCTCTCTCTCTCTCTCTCTCTCTCTCTCTCTCTCTCTCTCTCTCTCTCTCTCTCTCTCTCTCTCTCTCTCTCTCTCTCTTTCTCTCTTTCCCGGTCTTTCTCTTTCGATCTATCTTTCAATCTGTCAGGCACTATGTCTCAGCAGGCTGTTCATGCTGGCAGAATATGGGTTTTAAAACATAGTGTAACTCATTGCAAAGAGAGAGAGAGAGAGAGAGAGAGAGAGAGAGAGAGAGAGAGAGAGAGAGAGAGAGAGAGAGAGAGAGAGAGAGAGAGAGAGAGAGAGAGAGAGAGAGAGAGAGAGAGAGAGAGAGAGAGAGAAAGATACTGGATGTCTGGATATGGTAACTATTTCTTACAGATTTACTGTGTACCTATTTATATGCGTACAAACCATGGGCTAAGACACAAGTACACTATGTGTGTGTGTCTGTGTGTTTGTCTGTGTGTTTGTGTGTGTGTGTGTGTGTGTGTGTGTGTGTGTGTGTGTGTGTGTGTGTGTGTGTGTGTGTGTGTGTGTGTGTGTGTGTGTGTGTGTGTGTGTGTGTGTGTGTGTGAATCCATCGTTGGGTGATGTAGTGCAGATGTATGTGATGTGAGATCATGTGTGATACTTGTGCACATGGTGAATACAGTAGAGCAGAGCTCTCCTGTTTTACAGATATATACCCCCCCCCCCCCCCCGGGAACCCCCAATGCAACCAACCCCAAAGTGTTTTAACAGAAGCAAGGAGAAAAGACGGTCAGCATACAATTGTGCGGTGTGTTTTACCACACATCGGTGTAGTATAGTTAGATACGATAGCAATAAGGCTAATATTTAGACAAAAAAGAAAAAAAAAGTGTGTGTGTGTGTTTGTGCGTGAGTGTGTATGAATCTTAATATCTGTGCCTGTGTGCGTGAGTGTGTGTGTGTGTGTGTGTGTGTGTGTGTGTGTGTGTGTGTGTGTGTGTGTGTGTGTGTGTGTGTGTGTGTGTGTGTGTGTGAATCTTAATGTGTGTGCCTGTGTGTGCATGTGTGTGTGTGTGTATATGGTGTGTGTAGGTGTGTATGAATGTTACTATGTGAGCCAGCATCCGTGTGTGTGATTGTGTGTGTGTTTCTGTGTTCCTGTGTGTGTGTTAAGTAGAGGTGTTTTATTGGGGGAAGACTCTACGGTTTTAAGCAGACCCAGCTGGCCTTTAATAATATTGGCAAAGATCTGTTTGCAAGTAGAGCAATTATCTCCCAAATGGACTACAAACATACACACACACTCTCACGAAACTCTCACGGACACACACACACACGCGCGCGGTGCGCGCACACACTCACACACACACACACATACACACATAGACACACACACGAGAGAGGTTAATTTAACTGTGATGGGTTCACCCTGACATAAGATTTTGACTGCATTGTTCATTAAATTACCAATGTTGTGTGTGTCTGCATGTATTCATGCCTTTGTGTGTGTGTGTGTGTGTGTGTGTGTGTGTGTGTGTGTGTGTGTGTGTGTGTGTGTGTGTGTGTGTGTGTGTGTGTGTGTGTGTGTGTGTGTGTGTGTGTGTGTGTCTTTGTGCGTGCGCGTGTTTTAGATAGATGTAGATTTGAGAGTTTGCGATGGGCTCAGAGTGAGGGCCCCTATCCCATGGGCCCCTGAAGGTCTCTGAAGTGCTGCTTGTTTTATGAGCAGGGTCTCCCATCAGTCAACCGACAAATGGCTCTGAGCAAATGGTGTTTCATCATTTTCTTACAGGCTTCCTCCTTCCGCAATAGAGAACCCCCCGAGACTAGATCAACATTAGCATTAGTCAATATGACCTAGCGTTACACTTTCATAAAGTCTCTGATTCTCTTCCTGTGATCAATCTATCTATCAATCAATCAATGTATCTATCTATCTATCTATCTATCTATCTATCTATCTATCTATCTATCTATCTATCTATCTATCTATCTATCTATCTATCTATCTATCTATCTATCTATCTATCTATCTATCTATCTATCTATCTATCTATCTATCTATCTATCCATCTATCTAGCGTTACACTTTCATAAAGTCTCTGATTCTCTTCCCGTGATCAATCTATCTTTCAATCAATCAATGTATCTATCTATCTATCTATCTATCTATCTATCTATCTATCTATCTATCTATCTATCTATCTATCTATCTATCTGTCTATCTGTCTATCTGTCTATCTGTCTATCTATCTGTCTGTCTGTCTGTCTGTCTGTCTGTCTGTCTGTCTGTCTGTCTGTCTGTCTGTCTGTCTGTCTGTCTGTCTGTCTGTCTGTCTGTCTGTCTGTCTGTCTATCTATCTATTGACCCTATGTATCTATCCATCTATCTATCGTTTTATCTATAGATATATAGCTCTATAGTTCTATTAACCCTGTGTATCTGTCCAGATAACAGGATGATTAAGGTGAACGGCAGCAGGGAGCCTCTTGAGTTCAAGTCTCACCAGTGGTTCGGTGCGTCGGTCAGAACACACAAAGGCAAAGTAGTGGTGAGTGACTGGATGATCCCACAACACAGCTCGTACCTTAACTTAATTCAACTCTAGAACTGATTTGATCTAAAGTCAGTTTTGTTAGTTTTGCAAGGGAAAAAAAGACACGATTAGAGAAGCATCTTGTGTCTTTAGCGAAGCCTTATCTGCACCAACGGTAGGTGATTTGGAAATTCCTTAAGTTCCTGTCTCTAGCTGCACTGTCTCATTCTCTGATGTGTGGTATCCCGTTGTCCCTCAGGCCTGTGCTCCTCTGTACCACTGGCGGACGGTGAAGCTGAGTGGGGAGAGGGACCCCGTGGGGACGTGCTACGTGGCCGTGCAGAACTTCAGCGCCTATGCAGAGTACTCACCCTGCAGGACCAGTGAGTCACCCTCCTCCATCTCCTGACTCCCTCGCGACCCCGAGGGAGTCAGGAGATAGGCTAGGCCACTCGACCTAGCCTATCCCTTCCCCTCTCTGTTGTCTGTCTGCTCTCTTTCTCTCTTCCTCCTTCTCCCCTCTCTCTCCCTCCTGTCAGTTGAATCGTTTCAATGCATTTTGTGGCATTTATGATGTTTTTAAGCAAAGCTTTATGATCTGGAGAGAGTGACTGAGAGGAGATCCAACGGCAGATCAAAGGAAATGCATTCATTTTCGGTTATATTTTTCCCCTTTAGCTCCATCTATGTTGTCTCTTTGTTTCTCTTTTATATCCCTCTCTCGCTCCTTCTTTCTCCCTCTTGCTCTCTCTCACTTCTCTTTCTCCCCTCTCTGTCGCCCTATCTCTCCCTCTTTCTCTCTCACTCTCACTGCCCCCCTCTCTCTCTTCCTCCATCCCTTTTTTCTCTCTCCAACTCTCCCTCTCTCTCCCTCCCTCTCTCTCACCCCTCTCGCTCTCGCTCTCGCTCTCTCTCTCTCTCTCGCTCTCTCTCTCTCTCCCTCTCTCTCCCGCCCCCTCTCTCTCCCCCTACCTCCCGGCCCCGCCCATGTCTCCAGTCATACCCTCTCTATTCTCCTGATCCCAGTCCCCCTAATGTTCAGAGACAGGAGCCACCAGAGTCCTGGAGGTTATCAGGCAGCTTATCGTGAGCAGCAGATCAAACGCTCGCCCCTAACCCGTCGCTAAATCTCCGACTCATGAACTTCAGTCCTCAGGGTCACGGGGTCATGCACATCCACACATGCATTCAAATTGAAACATACATCACAGACACCCATTACTGTTTACACATCGGCCCGTGCACACACATGCGTGCGTACGAACACAAACACACATGTGTGCGCACACATACACATTGGTGTATGCATGTACATACAAGTCAGGTTAAATCGTATTCATTCTCAGGCCATTTGTGCTTATACGGATTTCAGCTTGTATGCCAATGTAGACCAACCAAGCGCCAATAAAGATTAGGTTGTAAAATTGTTCAATGGTTCTCGAGAGGGAAATACTTTTGAACACAGATGGTGCTACTATAAATGAATTTATATAGGTGTATGTGGGGCCTTCTCTCTAGCAGCTTTCCTACAGTGAATTTATGACCAAAGAGACTGAATTACTTTACTAATCAAGTACTCAAACACAAAGCGGTTTGTTGCATAAGTGCATGTGTGTAGTAACGAGTAGTTTAGCCTCACCCCAGGTTGTCCCCCAAGCAATTTCTTGGGCTGTCTTCATAAGTAAATCCGAGTTTGGTAGTTGGACTGTCATGGTGAATAACACTGCAGGAGGTTTGGTTGGAGATTCACATTATTTATTTTATTCATGCTAATATTATATTTCTCATTTGAAATTGTACACTTTCAAATACATTTTTTCCGAGAACTCTGAAAACCTGACTATTATTTTTCTTCTGTCTGTCTGTGTGTCTGTGTGTGTGTGTGTGTGTGTGTGTGTGTGTGTGTGTGTGTGTGTGTGTGTGTGTGTGTGTGCGTGTGTGCGTGTGCGTGTGTGCGTGCGTGCGTGCGCGCGCGCACTGCACATTTGTTTGTGTGTGTGTAAGAGAAATAGGGATCTATAGAGGAACAGGTACTGGAAAGAATTTAATGAAAGCAGGATGGGGGTAGGGATTGTGTGTGTATGGTTGTTTGTGTGTGTTGTTCTGCATTGACATGCTTGCTTTGTGTTTTCTTCAGATGACCCAGACCCGGAGGGCCAGGGCTTCTGTCAGGCGGGCTTTAGTGTGGACTTCACAAAGGTAACGACCGCGCGTCTCTATCGCCACACGCCACCACACACCTTCATGCCATCACCTCAGCACAGCCTAGAGCTAAAGGATATTGTCAACAGCGCAAATATCACTGTCTATCATATAAATGTTTGACATTTACATTTACATTTAGGGCATTTAGCAGACGCTAAATATCGCTGCAAGTACAGTAAGGATGTTCATAGAAACAAATGGCAAGCACTAACAATCGCTAGGTTAATCCATTCCCTGTATACAACAAAGATAGCTAGGATTAGATGAGAAACCATTTGAGGAACCTTCAATAGAAATCGGGATATGACATAGTCAGCCCCCCTCTACGGTGAGGCAGCCTTTAAAACCAGCAGAAGGGCTAAGTCGGCCTTCATCATCTCAGGGTAACAATAATCTGATCTCCAGTGAGATCTATTCCTATCCAAATGTTGGATATTACATTGATGTATTGTCCTGCTTTGCAACACTGCACACAACATTGTTCCATTAAGTATTGTTGACATGCTGAAACAACGTCAACATCAGGCTCCCATTTAGAGATTTACAGACAAGGCGCATTGTGACCACATTTGTCACTTTAGGAGACTCCCCCAAGCATCCTTATGTGACCTCACCATAGGAAAATAATAGAGAACAAATACATCATCTCTGTCTCTGTCTCCTGCTCCCTCTCTCTCTCTCTCTCTCTGTCTCTAGCTATTTCTCTCTCTCTCTCTCTCTCTCTCTCTCTCTCTCTCTCTCTCTCTCTCTCTCTCTCTCTCTCTCTCTCTCGCTCTCTCTCTCTCTCTCTCTCTCTCTCTCTCTCTCTCTCTCTCTCTCTCTCTCTCTCTCGCTATCTCTCTCTCTCTCTCACCCAAAGCTCTCAGTTTGAGCTTTGACCTCCAGCGTATGCTTTAACTTAACCCTGTTGTACAGGAAGTTGTCATGCTCAACAGGATGTCAACTCTAGCTATGAAAGCCACCATAATACACACACACACACACACACACACACACACACACACACACACACACACACACACACACACACACACACACACACACACACACACACAAACGCACACACACACATAGAGTTAATAAATTGACATAATCTTTACAAATGTATGTCTTGTGACTCACTTAACTCTATCAGGAAGGACGACTGGTGGTTGGTGGGCCTGGAAGCTTCTATTGGCAAGGTAACTGAAACCTCATTGTTCTCCCTGCATATATGAACTGCTTTAGAGGAGTCTTCAGAGAAGAGAATGCCAGGAAGCATACCCTTCTAGTACACACGCACACACACACACACACACACACACACACACACACACACACACACACACACACACACACACACACACACACACACACACAAACACACGTACACATGAATGCTCACAGAACTATGAAGTGTGCTCACCTAAATGTTGTAACTTCATATTCTTTATTAGTGAGATCTGCCTGTGCATGGAGTATTACTCACCCCCAATGTCCCCTGTTTATGTTCCATCATCATTCTGGCACAGGAAGTGGATGTTTTGGGCATTATATTGATATGATCAGATCAATGGACTGGAGTGGAATGGACAAACTCCCCACAGTGCAGAGATAGTGATCAATCGAGGGGGACAGAGAGAGAGAAAGAAAAGAGAAAGACAGAGCGAGCGAAAGGTTGTTAAGGATTGACCATGAAGAGCAGATGAGAAAGGTGTGGAGAGGAACATAAAGATTGGAGAGATGAGGCTGGAGGGAAATATAAACAGTTTTCAAGGAGTTCATAGTAAAAACCTGTTGCAAAGAGCTAATAGAGGTCAGTTTGAATTGATGAACGGGCACATGGCAGGATATGAAATACTACACTCACCATACAAAATGTACTATGCATACTTTCAATAATGGCAGATAGATAGACAGATGAACACTTAATGGAGGATAAATGAGAGTGAGAGAGTATGAAGAGGAGTGACTGAAGTGGTGAGAGGTGGAGAGAGAGAGAGGGATTCTGTGGTAGATGAAACGTACAGTCGCTGAGGTCAGTTCTTTGGGCCTCAGCTAGACAAAGCAGAGGGATGAGGTCCCTTAATGAGTGTGGACACAGCTGGACAGCTACTCCCTAAAGCCCAGGTGTGAGAGACACGTGTGTGCGTTGGTTTGTGAGTGCGTGCTTGTGTTGTGTGTATGTGTGCATCTGTGTGGTGAAACGGGTGATTATCCAGCCCAGCCTGGCTGATCTCTCATCACTTTGACTGATTTGGCGGTAACAGAATCCTGGTACGTTGGGTGAGGCACTGGGCCGGGGGGGGACGGTAACTGATCGGTTGCACAAGGACCCTGCCTCAGACTGTAGCCTTCATCTTAACCTCTGCTCTGACGACCCACCGCCCGTCGTCTGTTTAAGAGAACGAGAGGAGAGAGGGAAGGAAGAGAGACGCATGGAGGGAGGGTTGGTGATTTACAAGAGGTCAGGAAGAATCCCAGTAGAAAGGGAGATGAGAACCAAAGAGGGTCAAAAAATGGACAAAAGTATTTCTCTTTATAATTCACATGATCTACACATATGCCAAGTCTTTTAAATATGCCATTGTTATTCAATATACATCTTGATTTTGTACATATTTAACTAAGCAGCGTGCTTTTACCGGGCGCCACGTCTAATGGACTCTTTGGACTGCATCAGTTTGTTTGTGTGTGTGTCTCTCTCTCGCTGTCTCTCTTTTCATGTGTGTGTGTGTGTGTGTGTGTGTGTGTGTGTGTGTGTGTGTGTGTGTGTGTGTGTGTGTGTGTGTGTGTGTGTGTGTGTGTGTGTGTGTGTGTGTGTGTGTGTGTGTGTCTCTCTCTCTCTCTGTCTCTGTGTCTCTCTGGACACTGTCTGCCAGCCTGCTTTTTCCTCCAAATGTTAATAAAGCACTCAGCCTAGACTTTAAGGACTCTTAATATTCAGCTGTTATGCTCAGCCTTTGGACTCGCTCATTATGGCGAGAGCCTCCACAGATATATCAATAAATATATCAATGTAAACGTAATGCAGCATCTAATACAGCTGGTTCACTACAGGGGCCCATTTGTTACGGTTCTTAGCATGATGTCTCATAAATTGCATAGGACATTTAAAATGAGACGGATATGAAGATTTGTTCCTCTAAAACAAACACCAGATTGAGGCTGCATGAGAGACGGCATGAGAGACAGCAAGAGGGGAGAAGAGAGGGGGAGAAATGTAGAGTGGGAAAGAACAAGAGAGTGAGAGGGAGGGGAAGAGAGGGAGGGGAAAGAGAGGGGAGAAAGAGAAACGAGAGCGTGCAAGAGGGGGGAAAGACAGTAGAGAGTGCAGTGAGAGCTGTAAAGAAGGAAAGAGAGTTAGGGGTAAAGAATGAGAGAGAGAGGAAAGAGAGGAGTAAAGAATGAGAGAGAGGGGAGAGTGAGGGTTAAAGAATGAGAGAGAAAGAGGGGTATAGAAGGAGAGAGAGAGGAAAGAGAGGGGTAAAGAAGGAGAGAGAGAGGAAGGGGAAGAGAGGGAGGGGAAGAGAGAGGGGATAGAGAGGGAAGAAAGAGAAACGAGAAAGCGCAGTGAGTGCTCTAAAGAAGAAAAGAGAGTGAGGGGTAAAGAATGAGAGAGAGGGGAGATAGAGGGGTAAAGAAGGAGGGAGAGGGGAGAGTGAGGGGTAAAGAAGGAGAGAGAGAGGGGAGAGCGAGGGGCAAAGAAGGAGAGTGAGGGGTAAAGAAGGAGAGAGATGGGTAAAGAAGGAGAGAGAGGGGAGAGTGAGGGGTAAAGAAGGAGAGAGAGGCTAAGAGTGGGGGAGTAGGAAGACCAGTGGGTTACGAGGGCAGACTTCTCCCCCTGTCAGTGCACACACACGTCCACACATTTTGGAGGATTGATGACTGGCTGAGGGCCGTCGTAGAAAAAGTCCTCTGTTTGTTTGACCTTTTCTTAAACCATAGAGGAAAGGAATGGGAAGTGGTGTTTGTGTGTGAATGTGCGTGCATGCGTGTCTGCATGCATATATTCCATACACACCCCAAACAGGGTATTGAAAAGTCCAGCCTTCAGGGGCATTCGGTGTGTTTTTTCCTGCTATCCTTGGTGATGTTGTGCTTTAGGCTGTTTGCCAGATTAACCTTGTTACCTCTTTCCTGTGTGCGTCCGTTTGCGTGCCTGTGTGTGTGTGTGTGTGTGTGTGTGTGTGTGTGTGTGTGTGTGTGTGTGTGTGTGTGTGTGTGTGTGTGTGTGTGTGTGTCTGTGTGTGTGTGTGTGTGTGTGTGTGTGTGTGTGTGTGTGTGTGTGTGTGTGTGTTTGTGTGTGTGGCCGTGTGTGTGCGTGTGGGCGTGAATGTGTGCGCAGGTCAGGTGATGACAGCAGGGATTGCTGAGATACTGAATGGTTACTCGCTGAAGGCGGTGCTGAGACGAGTTCCAGGAGAGAAACACACCAGTGCTGCTGCAGACACACACGACGACAGCTACCTTGGTACACACACACTAGCCACAGCCCTGTTCTATACTCATATACTTCTATATTCATATAAAAGCGCATTATAAATACAGTCTATGTATGTGGTTAATAATAATGTAACATGTCAATGCTCTTTAGGTTACTCTGTGGCCGTGGGAGAGTTCACAGGGGACTCGGAGCAAGGTGAGGGAAACAGCAGAATAAATCACAGCCACTCATCACCAACACCCCTACTGCCTCACAAACACCACCCACCTCGGCACACAACATGCACCCCCACCAACCTCCATTCACTGCTTCCATGTGTGATCAGAGGAATGGATAAGAACCAGGGGTGCAGCACTTTGGGTTTCCGCAGGCCCGGGAGAGGCCTCATCTCAATAGATATCAAACGGTCACATAACCACACAAGAAGCTCCCTAGATCACCTGTGATCTGAGTGCGCTAGACCCACTGGACGTTGCAGGAACGTGGTTATGGGAGTTTGACTCCTACCCGAAAGGTTGTGGGTTTGAACTCCAATGTCTGCAGTCTAAATGCAGGCCTTTTTAAATGAGAACCAA